>NW_006921667.1:429360-435758 GCF_000298275.1 Orycteropus afer afer | reverse complement strand
ATATATATATAAAATTTTTTTGAAAATATAGATAACATGGCATTTACCAATTAAATCACTTTTCAGATATACAGTTGATTGACATCATTTACATCAATCTTGTTGTTCAACCATCATTAACATCCTTCACAAAATTTTCCATCCCCACAAACAAATACTCTTTATTTGACAACATTTCATATTAATGACAGCATACAAATCTGTCCTTTTGGACCAGGTTTGCTGGTCTGATAGAGACTGATGGTACCAGACTATGGCCCCTAGGTGACCTTCAGGTCTAGAATTGAACCCACACCTGTGGCTTACAGCCAAACAAAAGATAGGCATATGAGGTGAACACTTGTGCTAGGTAGATACACTCGTTGGAGAGAACAATCATGGGAGAATAGAAGGTCTGTGTATGCACAGGAAGACAGCTCAGGGGGCAGGGGTGCATGGAGAGAAGGAAACAGGGAACAGGGAAGAGGTAAGTATTGTGAGGAAGTGGGAGGGTAGCTGCTGCATTGTGGTAAATTGTAGTCGATGTCATGAGACAAAGTATAAGTGAACTGCTATATGGAAAGTGAATTTGCTCTGTAAAATTTCACCCAAATCACAATTGAAAAAAAAAAAAAATCATCTGTCCTTTTGTGATTGGCTTATTTTACTCAGCTTATATTTTCAAGGTTCACCCATGTTATGGCATGCATCAGGACTTTATTCTTCTTTTAAAACAACTTAACAAAGAACAAAGTGAAAAGAATCAATCTACCTGACTTCAAGATTTATTATATAGCTAGAGTAATCAAGGATGTGGGGATTGGTGGAGTTGTAGATCAATGGAACAGAATAGCAAACTAGAAATACACTCATAGAAATACTTATGTACAACTAAATTTTGGCAAAAGTGCAAAAACATGTCAAGGGAGGAAAGATGGTCTTTTCAGGAAATAGTGTTGGGACAATATGATATCCACAGGCAAAACACAAACCTAGACTAAGTTTCACACCTTAGGCAAAATTAACTCAGAATAGATACATCCATAAATGCAAAACATAAGACTAAAAAAAAAATTGTAAGGGCTCTGGTAGTGCAGTGCCTAAGGCACATGACAACTAAGGAGATTAAAATACAATCTACAGGGTTGGGAGGAATATTTGTAAACAACATATTTAATTAAAAATAAATAAATAAAGACTTGTTGTTGTTGTTATGTGCTGGCAAGTCAGACCTAACTCATAGCGACCCCTCCTTGGGTTTCCGAGGCAGTATCACGAGGGAAGTAGATTGCCCAACCTTCCTTCCGAGGAGTGGCTGGTGGGTTTGAAAGGTCAGCCTCCTGGTTAGCAGTCAAGTACCTTAGGCACTATGCTACCAGAGCATCTAGAATACATAAAGAAAATACACAACCCGATATTAAAAAAAAAATAATAATAACGAATCCAATTAGAAAATGAGCAAAATATCTAAAGAGACATTTCACTGAAGAGAAGATACAGATGACAAATAAGCACATGAAATGATGTTTAACATCATTAAGCATTAACCAGACAAAAACCAAAATCACTGTCATGAGTGGTTTCTGACTCATAGCGACTTCCATTTGGGTTTCCACAGCTGTGTATCTTAATAGACATAGATTGCTCAGTCTTCGTTCTGCAGAGCGGCTGGTGGGTTTAACCGCTGATCTTCGGGTTAGTAGTCTTATCACCATGCCACCAGAGCTTCTTCATTAACCATTATGAAATGTAAATTAAAATCACAATGAGGTGACATTCCAAAATAAATAAATAAATAAACTCATTGCCATGCAATTGATTCTGACTCAGACTCCCACTGGATTTCCAAGGCTACAAATCTTTATGGAGGAAGACTGCCTCATCTTTCTTTCACAGAGCAGCGGATGGTTTTGAACCACCAGCCTTTTGATTACTAGTCTAATATCTTAACCGTAACACCACCAGAGCTCCTTATGAGATGACATTACACACTATCAAATAGCTAAAACAAAAAATAGTGACATCAAATATGGGTGAAAAGATGGCTCCAGAAATGAGATCACGTATGATGGGGATGCAAAATAGCACAATGTCCAAAATATTTCAGCAGTTTCTTAAAACAACTAAACATGCAACTACTATACAACTCAGCACTCATAATTTTAGGCATTTATCCCACACAAATGAAAATGTATGTTCATGTACACACAAAAAAATAGACATGTATATTTATGTCAGCTTTATTCATATTGGGTCAAAACTGGAAAAAATGTAATGTTTTCAAGAATGGATTAGTAAAGTATGGTTCACGTCTACCACAGAATACTACTGAGCAAAATAGGACCAAATTATCATTACATGCAACAAACTATATAATTCTGGCAAGAATTATTCTGAGTGAAAAAAAAATATATATATATATCGAATAAGCAAAGGTTAAATATTGCATGATTCCATTTATTTAACATTCTTAAAATGACAAAATTACAGATATAGAGAAAGATTAGTGGTCCAACAGTTAAGAGGGGTGTTAGGGTAGGAGGGAAGTGGGTGTGTCTATACAAAGTCAACATGAGGAATCCTTATTGCTGTTGTTAGGTGCCTTCAAGTAGGCTATGACTCATAGCAATCTTATGTACAAGAAAATGAAACACTGCCCAGTCCTGGACCATCCTCACAATCCTTCCTAGGCTTAAACCCATGATTGCAGTAACTGTGTAAATCCATCTTCTGGATCCAAGTAGAATGAAACCACTGAAAACTTCAATCTTTTCTCCATTTATTGTGATGTTACTTATTGCTTATTGATTGTGAGGATTTTTGTTTTCTTTATATTGAAGTGTAATCCATACTGTAGGCTGCAAGCAGTCTTTGAACTTCATCAGTATATGCTTTAAGTCATCTTCACTTTCAGCAAGTAAGGTTTTGTCACCTGCATATCTCAGGTTGTTAATTAGTCTTCCTTCAAGGCTTATGCCCCTTTCTTCTCCGGATAGTCCAGCTTCCCAGATAATTTGCTCAACACGCAGATGAAACAGGTATGGGGAAAGATGCATCCCTGACTCTCATCCTTCCTGATTTTAAGCTAGGCAGGATCCTATTGTATCAGAATGCCAGCCTCTTGATCTATGTAAAAGTCCCTTATGAGCACATTAAATGTCCTGGAATTCCCATTCTTCCCAATGTTATCCATAATTTGTTCTGATATACACAGTATAATGCCTTTCTACAGTCAATAAAACAAAAGTAAACATCTTTCTGGTATTTTTGGCTTTCAGCCAAGATTCATCAGCAATATCAATCTTCTCATATCCTCTTCCTAATCCAGCTTGAATTTCTGAAGTTCCCTGTCAATATATTGCTGCAATTTTAATTATCTTCTGCAAAATGTTCCTTGAAAATGAAATTAATATTGAGCAATAATTTCCACATTCAATTTGACCTTTTTTTTTTTTTTTTTTTTTTTAATGGGCATGAATACAGATCTCTTCCAGTCAATTGGCCAGGTAGATATCTTCCAAATTTCTTGGCATGAACAAGTAAGGGCCTCCAGTGCTGCTTCCTTTTTTTTTTTTTTTTTTTTTTTTTTTTTTCTTTAATTGTGATTTGGGTGAAAGTTTACAGAGCAAATTCACTTTCCATACAGCAGTTCACATACACTTTGTCTCATGACATTGACTTCAATTTTCCACAGTACAACAGCTCCTCTCCCATTTCCTCCCCATAGTTACCTCTTTCCTGTGTCCTTCGCTTCCATGCATTCCTGCCTCCTGAGCTGTCTCCCTGTGCATACAAAGCCCTTCTATTCTCGCATGATTGATCTCTCCAAATAATATATCTACCTAATGTAAAAGTCCAGCTCATATGACTGTCTTTTGTTTGGCTGGAAGCCACAGGATTGGGTTCAATTCCAGAGCTGAAGGTCACCTTGGGTCCAGTCTCAGTGGTTCCATTTGGCTCTATTAGACTGGCAAAACTTGTTCCACTTTTTTTTTTTTTTTTTAATGATTTTGAGTTTTGCTCTATATTGTTCTCCTACTCTCCAGGATCTCCTACATAGATCTCCCTCCAAGTGGTTGACAGTGGTAGCCAGTCACCATCTGGTTCTTCTGATCTCATAGTCATATAGGTTGAGGATCACATGGTGTACCAGTCACTTGGAATGATTGTTTCCATGAACTTTTGGATTTCTTCATTCTTCTTTTTTCTGGATGAGTAGAGATACATTGTTGCATCTAGATGGCCACTTGCAAGCTTTTAAAATACCAGTTGGTACTTGCCAAAATAGGATGTGAAACAATGTTTTTGTGTAGTATGTTATGCCAATTGAGCTTGATGTCCACTGTCACTATGGTCCAGAGTCCATAGGCCCAACTACTTGCTACCTCTAGGTAGCTGGCTGTGGCCAAGAAGTGACTTCAGCCTTGTCCCTTGTCAGCTCTATTATATATATTGACATTCTTATAGAACAAACAAATACACTTGTAGAAATATTGTCTTCCAACCCTATGCATGGTCATGGGCACAGTCCCCCTTGCATAGACACATCTAATAGCTCAGCTTGTCCACCCATCTATCCAACTATACATTAATGTTTGCCTTCACTGACAACACAGTGATGTACCTGCAAAAGGGTTCATCTTTGTTGTCTGTACTTCCCATGCATCTCTCTATGTCTTCTTCTTCCTCAATGCCACCATGTTGATCACTCATATTTGGTGCATTTCACTTCTCTTCACCCAAATAAATACTTGTCTCTACCTATCTAGATAGCCCCAAGGACACTCAAGACCTGGACGACAGAAAAGGTGCAACATTTTCCTTGTTACTCTTATACCCCACACCCACTTGGTGAACAGAGGTTCAGCCATCCCCCACTCCCACCCACCATCTGGTCTGGCAGGAACTCCATCCCACTCTGTGTGCTTGGACGGAGCCTGGATGCCCTTCCCTGCCCTCCCCCGATTTTTTTCTTCTTCTCTTTCTTTTTTCTGGTTTATAGTTTGCTTGCTGTTTTAAAACTACTATTATTATTAATACTGTTGTCCTTTTTACTATTATTATCTTCCAAGGTCCTAGTTTTCAGCTTTTTTCTTTTCCCTGTTCCTGGTTGCAATTTTTTTTTTCTTTTTTTCTCGTGGTTAATCCCATCCCTTGTTTTCCTTTTTGCATGTTTCCCATTTTTCCTTCATTTTTCTCCTTCTCTGCCTTTTTTCTCTTATTGCTCTATCCCCAGATATTGCAGGTTTTCTTGTTTTTTCTCATTGACCTTTTTGTTGGTCAGAGGGCACAGCCATTTTGATTGTTTACATGTGGCAGCCACTTTGGATATTTAAAGTGACAGAGGGCACAGCCATTTTGAATATTTACAAGCGGTGGCCATTTTGGATATTTAAAGTGACCAACGGTGCAGCCATTTTGAATGCTTACAAGTGGCAACCATTTGGGATTTTAAAGTGATAGCATTCTCATTCGGATTCCAGGGACCTAAGAACAGGCAGTGAGGTGGGAAGCACGGAGAGGACAGAAAAGGCAAAGGGGACTGGAACAGATCAAGGATTTAGCTGCAGGGATCCAGGTAAGGGTGTTTGGAGGGGTTTCCAACAGCTAAGGGAGACAAACTTGTCTGTCAGTTTGTGCTACTGTGGTGACGTGTTGCTGTGAGTCTTGAGACTGTGCCACTGGTGTTTCAAACCCAGTAGGGTGCACCTGTTGCACAGGTATCAGCCCAGCTTGCAGACTGAGACAGACTAGGAAGAAGGAGAAAGCCATTCACTTCTCAAAGAATTGGCCAGGGAAAACCTTATGAATAGCAGAGAAACACTGTCTGATATATTACTGCGTAAATTTATGAATAGTAAAAACCATTGTCCAATACAGAGGAGGAAGATGAGTCACTTAGCTTAGAAAGCTCTCAAAGTAGGACTGGGAAAGAGCTGCATTATGAGAATAAAATCAACCTTACTCATATGGATAAGGTAAAGCTTTTGAGACCTCCATTTGCTGACATGGCACCACTCAAATTGAGGAGAAACAGTGGCAAACATCCATAATAATAGGAATATGGAATGTATGATGTATGAATCTAGGAAAATTGGAAGTTGTCAAAAAGGAAATGGAACTCATAAAGATTGATATCCTCAGCATTAGTGAGCTGAAATGGACTAGTTTTGGCCATTTTGAATCAGACAACCATATGATTTACTGTGCCAAGAATAACAGTTTAAAGGGGAATGGCATGGCATTCATCATCACAAAGGATGTTTCAAGATCGGTCCTGAAATACAATGCTGTCAGTGATAGGATAATATCCATATGCCTGCAAGGAAGACCCATTAATACAACTATTATTCAAATTTGTGCTCCAACCACTAAAGCCAAAGATGAGGAAATTGAAGATTCTTATCAACTTCTGCAGT
>NW_006921667.1:427050-428315 GCF_000298275.1 Orycteropus afer afer | reverse complement strand
CAAAGATTCTAAGGGCAAAACATTTAATGATGCAGGGAACATCAAAAGAAGATGGAAGGAATACACAGAGTCACTGTACCAAAAAGAACTGGTTGATCTTCATCCATTTCAGGAGGTGGCATATGATCTAGAACCAATGGTACTGAAGGAGGAAGTTGAAGCTGCAATAAAGGAATTGGCAAAGAATAAGCCTCCGAGAATTGACAGAATACCCATTGAGATATTTCAACAAATGGATACTACACTGGAGGCACACACTCGGTTTTGCCAAGAGATTTGAAAGAGAGCTACCTGGCCAACCGACTGGAAGAAATCCATATTTGTACCCATTCCAAAGAAAGGTGATCCCACAGAAGGTGGAAATTATTGAACAATATCATTAATATTGCACGCAAGTAAGATCTTATTGAAGATAATTCAACAATGGTTGCAGCAGTATGTTGACAGAGAACTTCCAGAAGCACAAGCTGGATTCAGAAGACGATGTGGGACAAGGGATATAATAACTCTGGTCAGATGGATCTTGGCTCAAGGCAAAGAATACCAGAAAGATGTTTACTTGTGCTTTATTGACAAATAAATGTAAAGGCATTTGATTGTGCGGGTCATGACAAATTATGGATAACATTGAGAAGAATGGGAATTCCTGAACACTTGATTGTACTCATGAGGAATCTGTACCTTGACCAGAAGACTATCATCCAAATGGAACAAGGGGACGCTGCATAGTTTAAAATCAGAAAGGGAGTGTGTCAGGGTTGTATCCTTTCCCCATACTTATTCAATCTATATGCAAATAATCCAAGAAGCTGGACTATATGAAGAAAAATGTGGCATCAGGATTGGAGGAAGAATCATTAACAACCTGAGATATTGTGATGATACAACTTTGCTTACTGAAAGTGAAGATGACTTGAGGCACTTACTGATGAAGATTGAGGAACACAGTCTGCAGTATCGATTACATCTCAATATAGAGAAAACAAAAATCCTCACAACTTGATCAATAAGCAGCATCACGATAAATGGAGAACAGATGGAGGTTGTCAAAGAATTCACGTTGCTTAGTTCTACAATCAAGGCCAATGGAAGCAGCAGTCAGGACATTAGATGACGTGTAGCACTGGGCAGGTCAGCTGTGAAGGAACTCTTTCAAGTGCTGAGGAGTAAGGATGTCCCTTGAGCACTAAGCTGAGCCTGACACAAGCCATGATATTTCCAATCACCAGGTATGCATGTGAGAGCTGGACAATGAATAAGGAAGA
>NW_006921667.1:402940-426681 GCF_000298275.1 Orycteropus afer afer | reverse complement strand
GTGTTTCGTTCTGCTGTGCATGGGGTCTCTATGAGTCGGAAATGACTCGATGGCACCTAACAACAACAACAAACATATCTAACAGTGTTCATTACCCTCCTCTCCCCTCCCACCCCTGGTAAGCAAGAAAGAAAATTTCCTTACATATATAAATCTTTCCCCGACTTTTTACAATACTGGACTAATACAATATTTGTCCTTCTGTGATTGACTTATTTCACTCAGGGTAATGTCCTCCAAGTTTATGCATGTTATGTACTGTTTTACTGATTCTACGTTATTTAGGGTTGCATAATATTCCATTGTGTGTATGTACCATAGTTTAGTTATCCATTCTCCTGTGATGGGCAACTAGTTTGTTTCCACCTTTTGGCTATTGTAAACAGTGTTGCAATGAACTTGGGTGTGCATATATCTGTTCTTGTCCTGGCTCTCACTTATTTAGGATATGTACCTAGCAATGGAATGCCTAGGTCAAATGGTAATTCTAATTTCAACTTTTTAAGGAATCGCTATATTGCTTTCCACAGTGGTTATATCATTTTACAGCCCCACCAGCAGTGTATGAGTGTCCCAATCTCTCCACATCTTCGCCAGCATTTGTTATTTTCTATCTTGTTGAACTTTGCTACTAGTGCTGGGGCAATATGGTATCTCATTGTTGTTTTGATTTGCATCTTCCTAATAGCTAATGATCATGAGCATTTCTTCATATGTTTGTTGGCCTTCTGAACATCCTCTATGGTAAAGTGTCTATTTGTGTCTTCTGCCCATTTTTTAATTGGATTATTTGTCTTTTTGTTGTTGAGGTGTTGGAGTTTTCTATAAATTCTAGAGATAAGTCTTTGTAAGATATGCCATTGGTGAATATTTTTTCCCAATCTGTAGGTCCTCTTTTTCCTCTTTTGCAAAAATCTTTGGAAGTACATAAAAATTTAATTTTTAAAATGTCCCATTCATCTAGTTTCTCTTCTCATTTTTGTGCATTTTGGGTTATACTTGATAGTCTATTCCTTCCATATATTAGGGTCCCTAGTTTTTACCTTGAGGAACTGTATAGTTTAAGGTTTCACATTTAGGTCATTGATTCATCTGGAGTTAGTTTTTTTGTATGGTGTGAGGTATAGATTTTGTTTCAGTTTTTTGGAAATGGATATCCAGTTTTGCCAGTACCATTTGTTCAACAGACAATCACTTCCCCCATTTAATGGATTTTGGCCCTTTCTCAAAATTCATCTGACCATAGGTCAATGGATCTGTCTGTTCTCCATGGTATCCCATTGATCTGTGTCTCTCATTGTACCAAACCAGACATTTTTGACTACCATAGTTATGTGGCAGGTTTGAAGACTGGGAGTGTGAGACTTCTCACTTTGTTTTTCTTCTTCAATAATGCTTAGCTCATCCAAGGTCTCCTTCCTTTCTATATAATATTAGTGACTGGTTTTTCCATATTCTTAAACAATGTTAATGGGATCTGGATTGGGATTGCATTGAATGTATAGATTGCTTTAGGTAGAGTTGACATTTTCACAATGTTCAGTCTTCCTATCCATAAGTATGGTATGTTCTTCAATTTTTGTATATCTCTTATGGATTCTTGAAGTAGTGTTTTATAGTTTTCTTTGTACAGGTCTTTCGTGTCCCTGGGAAGATTTATTCCCAGGCATTTTATTTTGTTCATGGCTATTGTAAATGGTATGGATTTCCTTATTTCTTTTTCAGCAATCTCTTTGCTGGTGTGGAGGAATCCAACTGATTTTTGGATGTTGATCTTATATGCTGCCATGATGCTAAATCACTCAGTTCCAGTAGATTTTTGACTAAGTCTCTTGGGTTTTCCAAGTATAGGATTATATCATCATCAACAAATAGGGGTATTGATTTCTTCCTTACCAATTTGGATGTCTTTGATTTCCCTTTCTTGTCTTATTCCCCTGGCTAAGACTTCCAATACAATATTGAATAGAAGTGGTGATAGTGAGCATCCTTGTCTGGTTACTGTTCCCAAAGGAAATGGTTTCAGTCTCTCTCCCTTGAGAGTAATGTTGGCTGTTAGTTTTGCATAGATGCCCTTTATTATGCTGAGGAATGTCCCTTCTTTTCCTAGTTTGCTGAGTTTTGATCAGGAATGAGTGTTGGATTTTATCAAATGCTTTTCTGTCTCGATTGATATAATCATGTGGTTCTTTTCCTTTGTTTTATTTATGTGTTGGGGAATGTTGATTATTTTTCTAATGTTGAACTATCCTTGCATACCTAATATGAACACCACTTGGTCATAATGAATTATTTTTTTGGTATGTTCCTGGAGTCTATGGGCTAGGGTTTTGTTGAAGATTTTTGCATATATATTCATGAGGGATATTGGTCTCTAGTTTTCCTTTTGAGTGATGTCTTTGTCTGATTTTGTTATGAAGGTTATGCATTCTTCATAAAATGACTTTGGGAGGTTTCCATCCATTTATGTTTTGGAATAGTTTGAGTAGGATTGGTGTCAGTTCTTCTCAGTATGTTTGGTACAACTCTCCAGTGAAACAGTCTAGACAAGGAATTTTTTTGTTGGTAATTTTTTCTTTTTTTTATGACTTGTTCAATTCCTTCTTTTGTTATGGATCTGTTCAACTTTTCCACATCAGCCTTTGTTAGTTTAGGTAAGCAATGTGTTTCTAGAAATCTGTCCCTTTCTTCCAGGTTTTCAAATTTGATGGAATACAGTTCTCCATAGTACTCTGATATTATCCTTTTTATTTTAGTTTGTTCTCTTGTGATATAGCCCTTTGTATTTCATATTGGTGTTATTTGTATTATCTGCTTCTTTTCCCTTGTTAAATTTCCCAGTGGGTGCTCAATTTTATTAATCTTTTCAAAAAACCAACTTCTTGTCTTGTTGATTTTTTTTACATTGTCTTTCTATTTTCTGTTATCTTGATTTCTGCTCAAGTCTTTATTATTTCCTTTCTTTTGATGACTGTAGGCTTTTCTTGCTGTTCTTTTTCTCATTGGTGGAGATGTTGATTTAAAGAGTTGATTTTGGCTCTCTCTTCTTTTTTGATGTGTGCCTTTATTACTATAAATTGGCCTCTGATCACTGCTTTTGCTGAGTCCCAGAGATTGTGGTATGTTATGTTTTCATTCTCATTTGATCAAGAAATATTTTAAGTTATTTTTTTAATTTCTTCTCTTACCCAGTCTTTCTCAAGGAGGGTGTTGTTCAGTATCCATGTGTTTGCTCTTTTTCCATTGATCTTCCTATTGTTGATTTAAAATTTGATAGCACTGTGATCTGGAAGATATTTTGCATTATTTCATTGTTTTTAAATTTATGAAGGCTTGCTTTATGGCCTAACATATGGTGTGTCATGGAGAATGTTCCATGTGCACTGGTAAGGATGTATATTGTGGTGTTATTGGGTGAAGTGCTCTGTAGTTGTCTAAAAGGTCAAGTTGGTGGATTGTATTGTTCAGTTGTTCTACATCTTTGTTGGGTTTTTTCCAGTTTTTCTATCTTTCATTGAAAGTTGTGTATTGAAGATTCCTACTCTGTCCTATAGGAGCTCTGGTAGCATAGTGCCTAAGGCACTTGACTGCTAACCAGAAGGCTGGTGGTTCAAACCCACAAGCCACTCCTCAGAAGGAAGGTTGGGCAATCCTACTTCTGTAGTCATATTGCCTCAGAAACCCAAGGAGGGGTCGCTATGAGTTGGGGCTGACTTTATGGCATATAACAACAACAACAACAACTATGACTATGGAGTCATCTATTTGTCTTTCCAATTCTGTTAAAGTCTGATTTATGTATTTTGGGGCTCTTTCATTAGGTTTATAGATATTTTTTATGGTTATGTCTTCTTGTTCAATTGATCCTTTGATCATTATATAATTTTCTTGCTTGTCTCTTTTGGTGTTTTTTTCTTAAAGTCAATTTGATCAGAAATTAATATCGCCTCTCCTGCTTTTTTTTGGTTGCCATTTACTTGATATATCTTTTTTCAACCTTTGATTTTTAGTCTCTTTTGGTCTTTGTCTCTAAGCTGTCTCTCTTGTAGACAGAATATTAATGGGTTATGTTCTCATATCCAGTCTGCAACTCTTCATCTCCTGAGTGGTGCATTTAATCCATTAACATTCAGTGTAATTATTGACAAGTAGGAATTGGTTGCTGTCATTTGGTTATGCATTTATTCATGGTGTTTCTGGTTTCTTTCTTCCATTTAATTTTCTGTGATAAACTCATTAAGTTTATGAATCATGTTATCATTTCCTTTGTTGCTATCATTTTGTTGTTGTTGTTGTAATGTGTCGTCGAGTTGGACCCAACTCATAGAGACCCCCTATTTGGGTTTCCGAGGCAGTATCACTATGGAAGTAGATTGCCCCATCTTCCTTCCAAGGAGTGGCTGGTGGGTTTGAACTGCAAGCCTTCTGGTTAGCAGTCAAGTGCCTTAGGCACTATGCTACCAGAGCTCCTTAAATCATTTAAAAATCATTTTAGTATTTGCTAAATATTTGTACTTGTCCTCTTTTTTATTGTGATGAGAAGGTTTTTCCTTTTTCTTTGAGATTACCCTGTGATTTATAATTTTCTCCTGAATTTAGAACAGTACATTCTATTTTACAACTCTCTTGACTTCCTTACCATTTAGAAGATCTATAACTACAGTATTTTTCCCTTTTTGGTTCATAGTTGTCCCTATTTGCCAATTAATGTCTTTGGTTCCCTGTTTAGAATCTTGTAAGGTGATTTTACTTTTGATACTTCCATAGCTGTGTTGGTTTCTGGGTTATGTCATCTTGTGTGTGAATGGTCAGTTTTTGCTATTATTGGTTCTCTGTTCAAAGGACTTCCTTACTATCTCTTGTAAGGTTGGTCTGGTTTGAACACATTTCCTTAATTTCTGCTTATCTTCAAATCTTATTTCACCATCATATGTGAAGGGCAGTTTTTCTGGAATTATAATTCTTGGTTGGAAATTTTTCACTTTCAGGGTTTTATATATACCATCCCATTGCCTTATTGCTTTCATAGTTTCTGCTGAAAAATCAGAACTTATTCTTATTGGTTGTCATTTGTAGGTAACTTTTCATTTTTCCCTTGCTTATTTCAAGATTCTTTCTTTGTCTTTGGTTTTTGTGAGTTTGATGATATGTTTTGGTGATTTTCTTTTGGAGTCTATCCTTTTTGGGGTTCATTGGCCTTCCTGAATTGATATAATCTCATCTTTCATCATATTAGAGAAACTCTCTTCCAACAAATCTTAAACAATTTTTTCAGTTATTTATTTATTTATTTATTTCCTGTTCTGGAATTCCAATTATATGTGGGTTAGCCCTCTTGATGGGATCCCATATAAACCTTAGGCTTTATTCATTTTGTTTTTATCTTTTTTTTCTGATTGATCCCTTTCCAGAGAAGCTTTCTGGTATTTGTCTTCAATTTCACTAATTCTGCCTTCCATTGATTCAATTCTACTCCATTACCCTTTCAATGTGTTTTCTATTTCCGAAAATTTAGTATTAATCTTCTGGATTTCTATCTGTAGATTTTGTATTATTTCTAATATTTCCTTTATTTTATCACTTTGTTCTTGTATTTTCTTCCAAAATTGTTATAGGGTTTTGTCTGTGATTTCCTTGATCTGCCTCTCAATCCTTTGAAGATACCTAAGTACGATTCTTTTGAATTCTTTATCAGGGCATTCCAATGCTACTTCTTCTTCAGAGATATGTTCTGGATATGTATCCTGCTCCCTTGTTTCTACCACTCTGCCTTTTTTCTTTGTGCGGACTGCAATGGTCTGTTGTGTCTAAGACATTGTGACATTTTTGTATTTAGAACTCTGTTAACTGTGAAGAGCAGTTTAGGGTGAGTTAGGCTCTTCTTGGTGGTCATTTATCATTGCCCAGTTGGTGGAGAAGGAAATAGTGACTCTCACTCACTAAGGGGAGCTGCAGGAAGTGTGAGTGTGGTTGCATCATGTGAACATGGTTGCTGTCTCCCACTCAGTTAGACAAAAACAACAATCAAAAAAAGTCAAGAAAGTGTAAGCAAGTGGACAAAAAATACACCACATAAACACCCAGGAACAATCACCAAAGAAATAAAAAAGAAAAAGAAAAAAAAATATCTGGGAAGGGGATAATAACAGAAAAGAGTAGGTGTACAATGAAGAAACAATGCGAAAAAAAAAAATGCAAAAAGAAAAACAAGGAATGGGGAGAGCCACGAGAAATGAAAAAAATGGGAACCAAGAACAGGAAAGAGAAAAAAGAGCTGAAACCTAGAACTTGTGAAGAGAAGAATAAAGAATAATAATAAAAAATATGAAAAATAACAATAATTTTTAAACAGAGAAAAAGAAACAAACTGAACAAAAAGGGGGAAAAAAATCTCAGCAGGGCAGGGCAGGGCATGCAGGCTCTGTCCAAGCACACAGACTGGGATGGAATTCCTGCCCACCCAGAAGGTGGGTGGGAGTGAGGAACGGCCACACCTCTTTTCACCAAGAGGATGTGTGGTACGAGAGTAACAAGGGGAATATTGCACCTTTCCAGTGTTCATGTCCAGAATGTCTTTGCAGTCCCCAGCAAGTGGACCCTATTCCTAGGTCCCTGAAATCTGAGTGAATGCTGTCGCTTTAAATATCCAAAATGTTCAAACCACTTGTAAACATTCAAAATGGCTGCATCCTCTAGACATCCAAATGTCCACAGATCAACCCATCTCCCTCTTTGCTGCTTCCCCTTTATTCACCAGCCACCAGTGCAATCCTATGCAAAGCCCCTAGCTAGCAGGGGCTAGCTGATCTTTGGGTCAATTCTGAAGTCCCAACACCATTCGGCAATATCCATGCTGTCCACACTGTCAGGATCCCTGATAGACCACAACTCTGTATATCTCCTTTTTTGGTGTTTTCATGAAGGTTCTTCCACTAGTTGGAGTCCAGTCCACTTCTGTATCCTTCTCTTCAAAGCTCAGAGCTCCAGGATTATCCTCTGTTTCTGTGTTAATTGGTTCCCCTTTTCTTTGTTGAAGAGGGTCTGTGCAGTTTGCCTGCCTATTCCACCACCGTACTGTAACTGCTAGATATGTTCTTTGAAACATCTCAATAAGTACCCCATCAATTCCTGAAGCCTTCTTTTTCACCTGTTCCTTCAGTGCATCTTGGAGCTCTTCTTTCAACATCATTGGTTCTTGGTCACATGCTACCTCCTGAAATAGCTGGACAGCATCCAATTTGTTTTGGTATAGTGACTTTGTGTATTCCTTCCATCTTCTTTTGATGCTTTCTGCATCCTTCAATATTTTGTCCATAGAATACTTCAATATTGCAACTTGAGGCTTGGATTTTTTTCTTCAGCTCTTTCAGCTTGAGAAACACCAAGAATGTTCTACTCTTGATTTTCTAACTCCAGGTATTTGCATATTTCATTGTAATACTTTACTTTGTCTTCTCGAGCTTCCTTTGAAATCTTCTGGTCAACTGTTTTATTTCATCACTTCTTCCATTCACTTTAGCTACTCTCCATTCAAGTGAAAGTTTCAGAGTGTTTTCTGACATGCATTTTGGTCTTTTATCTCTTCCTGCCTTTTTAATGACTGTTTACTTCCTTCATGTAGGATATTCTTAATGTCATCTCACAACTCGTTTCATCTTCAGTCATCAGTATTTGATGGGCCCAATCTATTCTTCAGATGGTCTCTAAATTCATGTGGAATATGATCAAGGTCATATTTTGGCTCTCATGGACTTGTTTTAATTTCCTTCAGCTTCAACTTGAACTTGCATATGAGCAATTGCTGGTCTGTTCCACAGTGAGCTCTTGCCATTGTTTTGACTGATGATATTGAGTTTCTCCATAGCCTCTTCCCACAGAGGTAGTTGATCTGGTTCCTGTGTTTTCCATATGGCAAGGTCCATATGAATAGCCCCTGTTTATGTTGCTGAAAAAAAAAAAAAAGTTATTTGCAATAAATAAGTTGTTGGTCTTGCACAATTCTATCATGCAATCTCCAGCATTATTTCTATCACCCAGGTATTATTTTCCAACTACCGATGCTTCTTTGTTTCCAACTTTCACACTGCAATCATCAGCAATAATCAACACATCTTAATTGTATGTTTGGTCAATTTCAGACTGCAGAAGTTAGTAAAAAAAAAATCTTCAATTTCTTCATGTTTGGCTTTAGTGGTTGGTGTTTAAATTTGAATAACAATAATATTTACTGGTCTTCCTTGTAGACATATGGATATTATCCTATTACTGACAGCATTGTACTTTAAGGTAAATTTTGAAACATTGTTTGTGACAATGAATGCCAGGCCATTCCTCTTCAATTTGTCATTTCTGGCATAGTAGACCATATGATTGTCTGATTCAAATGAGCCCATTTAATCTCACTAATGCCTAGGATATTTATTGATCTTTATGTGCTTCATTTCATTTTAGACAACTTCCAATATTCCTAAATTCATACTTCATACATTCTATGTTCTGATTATTAATACATGTTTGCAGCTATTTCTTCAAATTTCTTTTCCTATCAGCAAAAGAATGCATCAAAAGTTTATTCCATCCACACCATTAAGGTTGACTCTACTTTAAGGAGGCAGCTCCTCCCCAGTCACATTTTGAGTTCTTTCCTACCTGAGAGGCTCATCTTCCAGTACTATATCTGACTGTTTCACCACTATTCATAAAGTTTTCTGGTGTTATATCAAACAGGGTTTCACTGCTATTCATAAGGTTTTCACTGGTTAATTTTATTTTTTAAAGTAAATGGCCCTATCCTTCATCCTAGTCTCTTTCAATTTGGAAGCTCTTTGAAACTTGTCCAGCATAGATGACACTGCCGGTATTTTTAATACCAGTGACATCACTTTCAGCTTCACAGAAACACACAATCTACCACAGCATGACATACTGACAGATGAGCAGTAGAGAAATCCTTGTAGTGATGAAGGTATTCTGTATCTTGACTGAAATAATGTTGATATCCTTGTTGTGATATTATACTATACATTTTAAGAGGTTATTACCACAGGAAGAAACAGAGTAAAGGTTCATTGGATCTCCCTGTGTTACTTTTTACAATTGCATGTGAATATACAATTATTTCAAAGAAAAATTTTAATTCAAAATATTTAAAAGGACATGATCTTCCTCTTTGAAACTCCTGCATCCTAGTGTAGACAAGGCCCTGTGAAAACATGGAAAAGGGTCTTCGATGCAGAGGAGGGCAGTTTCTCAAAGGGAGTTTGGGGTAGAAAACAAAATGCAGTAAAATGCATCTCTTCCCTAGTACCTTTTTCTCACACTTGCAACATCATTTAGTACAAATTCTTTTTGTTTTTGTTTAAAATTGTCAATGTCATAGGCAATCTAGGATACCACATTATTGTTTAATTTGCATTTTCTTAGTCACTACTGAAGTTGGTTTTTTCCAAACATGTTTTTGCCATTTGTAATTATTTTACCTGAATAATCTACTCATATGTTACCTTTTATTCTGTTGATATCTACCTTTATATGCTTGATAAGAATGTGTTGTACATTATGGATATTAATCCTCTATGTGGAGAATATTTTCCTTAAAATATGTAACTTAGATTTTAATAATGTCCCTGTTGAGATGGATTAAATATCTGTCATCAGATCTGTAGAAGTTTTTTCTTACAATTTTTGAGTCCATGTTTAGATTAAGGAGATCTTGTCCACCACCAAATTGTTCATAGATATTTTATTTTTCTTAGATTTTTCATTTGGTCTTTTTATTCTTTATTTTTATAATTTAGTAATGTGTGAGGTAGAGATGTAACTTTATTTTGACTTTCCAAAATAGCCCAATGCTATTTATTTTTATGGTAGTCTTTCCACTGATTTGAAATGCAATACTTTTCTAAAAACAAATACTGCACGTATTTCAGAGTCCCTAGATGCTCTTCCTTTCCATCAATTTATCTTTCTCTTTCTATGCCAGTACCAACTGTTTATTTTTTGTGGTGTTAAAGATCACTATGATTTCTGGAAGAATAGTTGAACACATTCTGCATTAACTATCTTCAGAGTGCTTGCTCCTGCTCTTTCACTTTCCTGTGATGCTGACATTTGTATGTTCAAATCCTCTCCACCATTCAATGTATAATTTAAATGCTACACCCTTGAGAAAATGGTCTCTGAGCTAGTATCTGAGATTTGCTTCCATGGTTGACCTGTTTCAATTGAGCAACTTGTATTATCTCTCATTTTGCTTCTTCTTCTTCTTCTTCTTCTTCTTCTTTTTTTTTTTTTTTACCTTTGTGAAATGTAGAACATAAAAGCACAGCATTACCCACTTTGATTGAAAAAAGTTAACTAAGGTAGTGCATTTTAAAGTGCTAATCCCAGTGCATGAGAATCACTCATTATTGACTCTTAGGAACTCTGGTGTTATAGTGATAAGGCACTTGACTGCCAACTGGAAGGTCAGAGGTTCAAACTCACCAGCCACTCTGCAGAAAGAAGACTGGGCAATCTATTTCTGTGAAGTTTTACAGCCACCGAAACCCAAATAGAGTTCACTACTACAATTTCCTTGCTGTTGTTGTTAAGTGTCGTTGAGTTGTTTTCAACTCATAGTGATCCTATATACCACAGAATGAAACACTGCTTTGTCCTGCATTGCACTTACAATCATTACTATGATTGATCATGTTGTTGCAGCCACTGTCCCAATCCATTTCCTTAATCATGATTTTAATTTTTTAGGCATGATTAATCTCTCCTTTCTTCTCTTCCTATAGTACATAGTGTTTCTATTTGCCTACAATTATATTGTGATTTGCAGTATTTGGCTTTTCAAACACGTCTTCTTCTACCCTAGACCTTGTGCCTTCATATATCTTGATCAAGACAGGAGCTTAATAAATGATAAAGTAAAGTAAATTTATGTAATAATTATGCAATTACTAACTTATTCTACGTTAAGGAGATATGCTTGGTAAGCATAATAAATATATCTCATTTTATCTTTAGATCACTGATCTAAACATAAACCAGTTCATGCTGTGCATTCTAGGTGCCCAAGGTCAAGGTAGTGCTGTAATTATATCTGGGGTATGTGTATGTGTGTATGTGAATGTGTAGTGTGAGTAGTGTGTGTGTGGTGTGTATATGGTATATGTGTGATGTGTGTGGGGGCATCCTGTATTATGTGTGTGTATGTATGATGTGTGTGTACATGTGTGTGTGATGTATGTGTGAGGTGTGTGGATTGTGTGTGTATTTGTGTCTGTGTATGCATATATTTGTGTGTGAATGTGAAGTAAGGCAGAATCAGAGCTATGTTTTCTGGAAGGAGCTCTGACTTTTCATTGGAGTGCCTGCCTCATAAGAATGGGATGCAAATGTCCAATATCCTTATTGTCTCTAAATTTCCCAACAGAAAGAGTGAAAGAGTCAATGTTGCCTGCAGAAGAAGTGGCCAGCAATTTCAGTCAGCAAAACAGACACTGGGATCTATGCTGTATTAGTCCCAAGGTTGGCCTGATCCTCATAACTGCCCTAAATCTAGTGCCCATGAAGCTAAGACTTACCTAACAAAAGGAAACAATAAAAAGAACAAAAGATGAAACAAGAAAGAGGATAAAAAGAGAATTGCAGACTAAGAGGGAGGGACAAAGAAGAAGCAGTGATTGAACAAGGAAGGAAGCAGAGTCCTGCACTGGAATACTGTCAGTTGAGGCTTTTCTGATCAGCTGAAATATTTACATTTGTACTTGCCAAGTTGAACCACAGTTAAAACATGCAAAATAATGATGCCTGCTACTTACCCTTGAGTCATGCCTACCCTTTGGTTTCCTTCTTTTGAATCCAGCTCTCTCCAAAAACCCAGATATTGATGAAGTACTGATTGAAGTATGGCTCAAATTGAAATCTTCTGCTTTTTTCTTCCTTTTTTTTTTTTTTTTTTCATTTCAACTACAATTTACTAAGCACCTCCTTTGTACCTATGTAGAGCTAAAATTCTGAGCTTGTAAAAGAAGCACCCTTTTAGAAGCTCCCAGACTGAACAAGGGAAGGGAGATGAAAATTTATTAGAGATACCATTATAACACAAGAATGCAATATACATGTTTATTAAAAGATAGATTCGATTAATTACTACATGCATTTTAATGGAAAATGAAACAATTAGTGAAGTCAATGAGTAAAGGATAACCTTATAAAGTATTTACAACATGGATATATTACAAAGATCTTGTGCCAAAAGTACTTTTAAATTTACAACAGAAAGACAACCATCCAATAGAACTATGTATAAAATATATGAGGATGAGATTCACAGAAGGAACTATCCAAATGATCAATAACCATTTTGAGATACTTGACCAAGTTGGAAAACACCTGGCTGAAAGTATATTTATGTGAGGTGTGGATCATTTTGTGAGGCAAGGATCATCCTGTACTCAATAGCATGTCCTCCTTCCCACACCTAACCTATGTGTAATTTTTTAGTCAGCTTTTTCAACCCTGAAAGCCTGCAGGTTATTTTACTGCCAGTTATGGAGTCTAGCCTTAAGACAGAAATAGTCTCTCTCTCTCTTTCTCTCTCTCTCTCTTTTTTTTTCTGCCTGAGGCCACCATTTCTCCTGAGGCCAGATTCAAACTAAACAACTCTCTTTTCTGTAGGACCTGTGGTAGCTTTTCTCCAAATTGGTTACATAATGAGCTATACTTCTTAGCATTGACACCCTTGTGTTATCCCCTCTCTTAGAATCTAAGCTGTTGATTTCACTTGTTCCTATCATATAGAATGTGGTAAAGGATACTTTGTGATTTCCAAGGATAAATTATGAAGTTTTTCAGCTTATACCATTGTCTCTTGAAATCCTTGGGACATTCTTTCTGGAAACCCAGCCACTATACTTTAAGAAACCTAAGCTACATGGTGAGGTCACATGATGCCATCCTGCTCAACAGTCCCAGGTAAGCTCCATAAAAACCAACTGGCATCAACTGCCAGCCATGTGAGTGAGTTATTGAGGTGTCCAACCTTGATGAGCCTTCAGATACCTGTAAAATCAAGCATCATCCAACTGCAACCTCATGGCTAACTCCAAACAAGAACCATCAAGTTTAGTCCAGGCCTCCCACAGAGCCATGGCTGATAATAATAGGTATGTTTAAGCCCATAAGTTTTGTGGTGATTTGTTATATAACCTAAGAAAAATGTAGTCCCTACTGAAGGCTTGATGAAGTCTATAGGAGGTGACTAAATTCAACATGTTAACTTGTTACAACCTTGAAAGACAAGTGACGTAATTCTCAAAAAACAATAAGTGACAATAACCAAAACCAAACTCACTGCTGTCAGGTTGGATCCAACTCATAGTGACCTCTTCTTGGGTTTCCAAGATGGTATCACTACAGAAGAAGATTGTCAAACTTTCTTTCTAAGGAGTGGCTGGTGGGTTTGAACCACCAGCCTTCTGATTAACAGTCAAATGTCATAGGCATTATGCCACCAGAGCTCCTATAAGTGACAATACAACCAGTTAATTCATTACTGCACAGTAAGGAACACTAATGTCACTGCTTGAAATAGAGGGTTCTCATAACTACCCTCTCTATTCATAAATTTGGCTCTGCATTTCAGTATCTGACATCATTTTCAACTCCTACTTCCGAGTACTAGATTCTGCATTGAGGTGTTTTTTTTTTTTTTTTTTCATTGAAAGAGAGAGAAAACCCATTATGAGATGGCTTAATCAATAGAGGAAATGTGATATATAAATCAAAAGGTATATCTGGCCCCAGGAAGAACGTAATACTAGGCTCACAAGATATAACTCTGGGAGACAGAATAAGATGAGTGCTTACATAGATGCACCATAAAATATTACCAGAAAAATGACTTAAGAAAACAACCAAGAACAGACACAGATAGTGACCTTAAATAGCAAGTTAAAGAAACAGACTGAGCATCAATTGGAAGAAGTAATATGACAAGGCCAGTGGGAAAGTGGAGATTTTCAGATCATCCACACCCTATCTTCTAGCTCAGCACAATATGGCCATTCTGGGATGGCTACAAGCAACCTCTCTGAGGGAGGAGCTAGAGAATGAAATAGCATGGAAATCACAACCGGGACAGAGAAACAGTATAAATAGCCAAGGTAATGATGACAAGGTGGGCAAGTTACAAACCAGGAATGGACATCTCTGAGAGAGTGTGCTATGTTGAAGCAACATAGCTTTGAAACTAGAGAACACAGGGGGTGCTGTTGGAACAAAGTGTTGTGGACTGCATTATAGGTGCCTCAGGGTAAAGGAAAAAAAAGGCAATGAGTGCACATTAGAGGAGGGGCAAAAAGAGGGTACAGAAAGGCAAGTATGAGTTCCAGTATGCCTAGTGAGTGCAAATAGAGGAGGGAGCTAGGCCAATAACTTACACCTCATCATGGGGAAGTCATGTGTCCTTTCAGCTCCATGCAACTTTCTCTGGAGGTCCTGTGCATCCATCCTAGGCTTTCCATGTATGCTTGACCCCCCAACCCCCAGTGAGGTGAAACCACACTCAGCCAGCAGATAGCTCCAAAGACATGCATACTTCAGCTACACAAAACAATAGTAATTAAAATAATACAAAGGAAGTGAAGAAGCTAAACTACTAGTACATTATAGCAAAACAAAAGCAAATAAACAAAAAATCTTACTGTTTTAAAGACAGTAGACAGTAACAGCATATGAAGACACATGGAAAGATAGCTGAAACAAATGAACAAAATAAAGGTATAGAAACAATCTCTAGAGGTGGACAGATAATGGAACTACCTGACAAAGATCTCAAAAACCTACTATTAAGTTTTCTCAAAGACATAAAGGAAAACACACGCATACACACACCCACACACACACACACACAAAAAAAAAAAAACTTTAGAAGAATTAAAGAAAACAATTTGTTATTGTTGTTATGTGCCGTCGAGTCAGACCCGACTCATAGCAACCCCTCCTTGGGTTTCTGAGGCAGTCACTACAGAAGTAGATTGCCCAATCTTCCTTCCGGGGAGTGGCTGGTGGGTTTGAACCACCAGCCTCCTGGTTAGCAGTCAAGTGCCTTAGGCACTATGCTACAACAACAAAATTAGAAATTCAATTAAGAGAAAGAAGGCTTAAAAAGAATCCTAGAAATTCTGAAGTTTAATAATAAAGTAAGAGAACTAGAGCTGATCAACTAAATGGAAGGACATAAAAGTAGAATCAAAACAAGGGAAGCAAGAATCAGAGAAATAGAAGACCAATTCATTGAGATTATTCAGTTTGAGGAAAAAAATAGAAAAAAGGAGCAAAGAAAAACTAATAGAGCCAAATGATTGTGTTTGTGACAAAAATCAAGAGGAACAACATATCCATAATGAGAATTCTAGAAGAAGAGAGGGGGAAAAAAAGTCCAGAAAGGATTTTTGAAGATATAAAGACACACACACCCATACACACACACATACATACAAAAAAAAAAAAAAAAATCCAAATATCACAAACAATGAAAAGGGCTCTGATCCAGGGAACTCAATGAACTCCACATAGGATAATGCCAAGAGAATCACATCAAGATTTCTTATTAACAAATTTTTTCAGAACCAAAGACAAAGAAAGAATTTTGAGAGAAGCATATAAAAAATGAACTATCTCCTAGAAATTGGTCTGCAATAAGAATAATTGTTGATTTTTCATTAGAAACTATGCAGGGAAAAGGGTAACGGAATGAAATATTTAAAATCATGAAATAAGTGTCAACCAAAAATAATACACAAAGTAAATCTGTCATTCAAAAACAAGAGTGATATTTGAACACACTCAGATAAATACAAATTAAGGGTATTTGTAATCAACAGACCATTCTACAAGAAATATTCTAGAGGCACTCTAGGGGAAAAAAAAAAAAAAAAAAGAGAATACCGGACAATAATCAAAAGTAACAACACTTGATAGCCATCTAAATACATGTAACAACAAAATAAATTTAAAAAATAAATAGCAGAGAATGAAAGATACAAAACTGTAATTGACAGCAACAAAATAAAAGGGATAATTAGTATCGATACAGAATTTTCATTGACAAGCTTAAGTCAGTGTCAAGGTTTAATAGACTGGTTTAAATGTAAGATAGTAAATGTAAACCTCATGATAATCACTAAGAAAATAAATATTCTAATCATGAAAAGGATCTCTGGTGGCATAGTGCCTAAGGCATTTGACTCCTAACCAGAAGGCTGGCAGTTCCAATCCATGAGCCACGCCTCAGAGGGAAGATTGGGCAATCTACTTCCATAGTGAAACTGTTTTGGAAACCTAAAGTGTGGTTGATGTGAGTTTGATCTGACTCGATGGCAATGAGTTTGGTTTGTTTTTTTAATCATGTAAATAAAGAAGGGAAGCAAAAAGACTCAATAATAATAAAGATAACCATTATGAATAAAATCAAAAGAAAATCTATATTTTAAAAGAACCCAACGCTAACAATAAAGAGGAAAAAAGAAGCCACCTACCTCAAAAATAGAAAGAAGTATAACAAAATGGCTGAAGTAACTCTATGCACTCATAAAGAAAAAATGAGTTCCAAATTATCTTGCAATGTGGATGACCATGGAGAATATTATACTGAGCAACACTAGTCACTCATAGTAGAACAAATATATATGATTTCATTTTTATTCATATGATAATCAGTGGCCAATATTTTCAGAACTGAATACCAAAAAATAAAACCAAACTCACTGCTGTCGAGTTGTTTCTGACTCATAGTGACACCTCCTTGAGTTGCCAAGGTGGTATCTCTATGGAAGTAGATCACCCAGTCTTCCTTCTGAGGAGTGGTTGGTAGGTTTGAACTGCCAGCCTTCTGGTTAGGAGTCAAATGCCTTAGGCACTACACCACCAGATAGCTTGTCCTTATTCCTCTTCTGTCTTAGTCTGGAAGTTCTCCTGAAACCTATCCACCATGGATGGCCCTGCTGGTATTTGAAGTACTGGTCACATAGCTTCCAGAAGCACAGCAAGCCACCACAGTATGATAAACTAACAGACAAGTGGTGAAAAGAAGTTTTCATAGGGCAGCTTAAGACAAAGTGAAGTATTATAATGAAATGTGTAAAATCCTAGGATTAGAAAACCAAAAAGGGAAGATCATGCTCAGCATTTCTCAAGCTTAAAGATCTTATGAAAATACTTCAAATCTCAAGTTGCAATATTGAAGGATTCCATGGGCAAAATATTGAATAATGCAGGAAGCATCAAAAGAAAATGGAAGATGGCAAAATAGGCAGACAAGCTACACAAACCCTATTCAACAAGGAAATGAGAAACCAATTGAAAGAGATACAGAATATAATACTGGAACACTGAGCTTTGAAGGGAAGAATAAAGAAGTAGATTATATACCAACTAGTAGAAAAATCTGAATGAAGTTAGTCAATAAATAAACAAATGCAGCTGTTGATTATCAGCTGCCCTTACAGCATGGCTAATTTGAATATTTAAAAGTGGTGTTCTGATCCAGGCATCAAGCTAAGAATCAGCTTTGCTCACCAGGGACTGCATGGACCACTGTATTGATAGCTGATAATTAAAAAGGAAAACAGCAAATAAGGAGACAAACAGTTTTGGTCTATCATCTGTCCAGGGGGTACAGCCACTTTGAATATTTGCAAGCAGTGTGGTCATTTTGAATATTTGAAAGTGGCATGCAGATCCAGGCAGCATCCTAAGAATAGGCTCTGCTTCTGAAGGCAGCATGGGCAACCACACTGAAGGCTGATGACTAGAAAGGGTGCTTTTTTCTCTTACACCTCACACCCTCTTGTTGACCAGAGGTGTGGCCCTTCCCCACCTCCATCTATGTTCTGAATGGGCATGAATTCCTTCCCAGTCTGTGTACCTGTGTACCCTGACAGAACCTGGGTGCTGTGCCAAGCCCTCCCTCACAATTTGGTTTTGGTTTGCTTTTATTCTTTTTTCTTCCTCCTGTCTTCCTTTCTATTTTATTTTTTTCCCTTTCCCTTCCCTTGTTCCTCCTCCTCCTTCTCCTTTTTTAATGCCTCTTTTTCCCTGGATTCCTTCTTTTCTTCTTTTGGTTCTTCTCAGTGTTTGCTTTTCTTTGTGCAGTTTCTCATTTTTTTTTTTCTTTGTTATTCTTTTACTCTTGTTCTTTTCTGTTATTACCCCCATGTCCAAATATTCTGGGATTTTTTTCTCTTTTTATTTTTATTTTTTAAATATTTTTTTAAAAAACTTTTCTTCTCATTCATTACCCTTTATTTATCTGTTTGTTTATTTATTTGCAATTGTTCCTGTTTGTTTATGCCATTTATATTTTTGTTCCCTTTTTTTTTATTTTTATTTTTTGGTTTTTTTTTAAATTATTTTTTGTCTAAATGAATGTGAGACAGTAACCGTGCAAGCATGACCCAAACCTACCCATACCTCCTGCAGCCCCACCCATTGAATGAGGGCTACCACTTGCTTCTGCATAAACTGACCAATGATAGATGGTGGCCCATATCAGCCCAACTCATCCACAAATGTTGTTCATAAACAGAGCTCTGTACACACTCTCTCATTCTCTATCACACCCACTGGGATATAATTGGTGAGTGCCTAAGTTCTCTCGACTAGTGAATAGAGGAGCAATGTTCCCTCCTCAGTCAGATATATCAAAATGAAATAAACAAATAAATCTTGGTCAAATCACACCAACATAAAATCACCAACTATCTATAATACAATGTCATCACAATGTCTCAGAGACAACTGACAACCCCAGTTCACATGAAGAAGCAAGATAAAGTAGTGTAAAGCAAATAAGTGGTATAAATCCAGAGACCTCCCTGAGGAAGAAACAGCATTGAAATGCCATGATAAGGAATTCAAAATAATTATATTTTGGTAACTTTAACAAATTGAGAGCAAACCAAGGAAAACACTAGGAAAAAAAACCTGTAGAACAAAATTGGAAAAGACACAAAAATTACTTACAGAAATCCAGAAGATTAATAATACTAAGATATCAGAAATAGATAACACATTGAATGGATAAAGCAGGAACATCAAATTAATGGAAGACAGAATTAGTGAGGTTGAAGACAAATACCTCACAATTATTTTGTTAAGAGATCAATCAGAAAATAAAGATCTAAAACAAATGAATAAAGCCTAAGATTCATTTGGGATACCATCAAGAGGAATAACTTATGTATAATTAGAATTCCACAACAAGAAGAAACAAAGAGAGAAAAAAATTCAAAAATTTGTTGGAAGAGAATTTTCCTAATATGAATATCCATTCAAGATGTTAAACAAACCCCAAAAGGATAGACACTAAAAGAAAATCACCAAGACATATCATAATCAAACTCACCAAAACCTAAGACAAAGAAAAAAAATCCACAAAGCAGCATGGGAAATACAAAAAATCACCTACAAAGGGCAACCAGAAAAACTAAGCTCTGATTGCTAAGCAGAAACCATACACGCAAGAAAAAAAATGGGATGACATAAGTAAAATCCTAAAAGAAAAAAAAAAAAAATGGTCAACCAAGAGTTATATACCCAGCAAAATTGTCCCCCAAATATGAAGGGAAAGTTAGAACAATTCCAGGTAAACAAAAATTAAGGGAATGTGTTGAAATCAGACCAAACTTACAAGAACAGCTAAAGGGCTTCTTCAGACAGAGGACCAACAACAGGATAAAACAACCAATGAATAATACACACAACAAGTATCCAAAGAAAAATAAGCCTACAAGACTATAAACAGGGAACCAGAGACATCAATAGGTAATAAAGAACAACTCTAAAACAAACAAAGAAAAAAGGAATAAATAGTGTATATAGAAAACTTCTAAATGGTGAGGAAATTGAGACAATTGCAAGATAGAACAGACTATTCCAAAATTTGGAATAAAATTAAAAGTCACAGAGTACTCTCAAAGAGAAATTATAAACCTTCATATCAAAACTAAAAAGAGGAGAGGCACAAATATTTAGCAAATACTAAAACAATAACTATGATGGGAATGATAACAGAATTCATAAACAAAATGAGTTCAGCACAGAAAATTGTATATAACAAAGAAATCAACAACAGCATGATAAAGCACAAAACAAAATGAAAGCAATCAATTTATACTTGTTGATAATCACACTGAATGTAAATGGATTAAATGCACCACTCAAGTGGTGGAGAGTTTCAGACTGGATAATAAAACATGACCCATCAATATTCTGTGTACAAGAGACTCACCTTAAACGAAAAGACAAAAAAAGACTAAAAATCAAAACTTGGAAAAGGATGTATCAAACAAATGGCAATCAAAAAAGAGCAAGATTGGCAATATTAATTTCTGATAAAATTGGCTTTAAAACAAAAACTACCATAAAATACAAGGAATGATATTATATAGTGATTAAAGGATCAATTGAACAAGAGGACATAACCATGATAAATATCTACACACCCAATGAAAGAGCCCCAAAATACACAAATCAGACTTTAACAGAATTGAAAAGACAAATAGTTGACTCCACAGTCATAGTAGGAGACATTAATACATCACTTTCAATGAAAGACAGAACAAATGGAAAGAAACTCAGCAAAGACACAAAGAACTACACAATACAATCAACGAAATAGACTTTACAGAAACTACAGAGCACTTCACCCAACATTAACACAATATACATTCTTTTCAGTGTGGAACATTCTCCAGGATAGACCATATATTAGGCCACAAAGCAAGCTTCAATGAATCAAAAACATTGAAATACTACAGAGCATCTTCTCAGATCACAGTGCTATACAATTAGAAATCAACAATATGAAGATCAACAGAAAAATAGAAAACTCAGGGAAAGTGAATAACACTCTTGTTAAAAATGACTGGGTGACTGGGTAATAGAAGAAATAAAAAAGGAAATTAAAAATTTCCTTGAATCAAATGAGAATTAAAATATAAAATGCCAAAAATGTTGGGACTCAACAACACAAAATACCAAAAACTTTGGGACACACAGAGCAAAAGCAGTAATCATAGTGCAGTTTATAGCAATAAATGTACACATCAAAAAAGTAGAGAGAGCCAAAGTCAACATCTTGATCCATCATCTCCAACAACTAGAAAAAGAACAGCATAAAAGCCTACAGTAACAAGATGAAAAGAAATAATAAAGATTCAAACAGAAATAAATGAAACAGAAAATAGACAATAAAAAAAATGTAGACTAGAAGTTGGTTCTCTGAAAAGATTCATAAATTGTCAAACCACTGATAAATGTAACAAAGAAAAAGGAGAACATGCAAATAACACAAATAAGAAATTAAACAGGTGACATCAAAATGGAATCAACAAAATTAAAAAGGATAATATCAGGATACTATTATGAACTGTACTCCAACAAATATGAAAACCTAGTTGGATTGGACAGATTTCTAGAGAAATACTACTTATCTAAGCTAACACAGACTGATGTAGAGTATTTGAACAGACCCATAACAAAAGAAGAAATTTAACAGGTCATAAAAAATTACCAACAAAAATGTCCTGGCCAAGACAGTTTCACTAGAAAATTTTACCAAGCACTCAGAGACTGCCAGACACCAGTCCTACTCAAACTGTTACAAAACATAGAAAATGATGGAAACCTTCCAAATTCATTTTATTAAGCAAGCATAACCCTGATACCAAGACCAAGCAAAGACACCACTAAAAACAAAAACTATAGATCAATATCTCTCAGCAGTGCAAATGTAAAAAGTACAATATAATCCTAGCCAATAGACTCCAACAACATATCAAAAGAATAATACATCATGGCATTCATACCAGATATGTTAAGAGGGTTCAAAATTAGAAAAAACAATGCTTTTCTAATTGAAAAACATATGATCATTACAATAGATGCACAAAAGTTATTTGATAAAGTTCAACAGCATTCCTGATAGAAATTCTCAGAAAGACAGGAATAAGATGGAAATTCCACAACATAACAAAGGGATATATGCAAAACTAATAGCCAATATTATACTCAATGGAGAGAGACTGAAAGCATTCCTCTTGCAAACTGAAACCAGACAAGGATCCCTCTATCACCACTTCTTTTTCAACACTGCATTGAAAGCCCTTACCAGGTTACCAAGGTAAGAAAGGGAAATAAAAGGTATCTAAATTGCCTTTTAAAAAGAATAAAACAGAATCCAAATTCTTCCTTACAGAAGAAGGAAAACTACCCCTATTTGCAGATGATATGATCTTATAAATGGAAAACGCAAGATACTCAGCAGGGAAACTACTGGAACTAATTAAATGATTTAGCAGAGTGAAACAATACAAGATCAACATATAAGTTGGATTCCTAAAGAAATCCATAGCACTTACAATAATTAAGAAAAAGATAAAGTACTTGGGAATAAATCTTATCGATTGACACAATACACCTATACAAAAAAAACTACAAAACACTACTTCAAGAAACTATAAGAGAGCTACACAAATGGAAGAACATTCCATGCCAATGGATAGGGAGATTGAACATTGTGAAAATGGGAATATGCCCAAAGGATTCTATACATTCAGTGCAATCACACTTCAGAATCCATCAACCTTCTTTAAAGGCATGGAAAAAACAATCACTAATTTTGTATGGAAAGGAAAGAGACCTCGGATCAGCAAAGCACTACAGAAGAAGAACAAAGTAGAAGGTCCATACTACCAGATCTCAAACCTACTATACAGTCATTGTCATCAAAACAGCCTGGTATTAGTACAACAACTGACACATAAACCAGTGGGACAGAATTGAGAACCCAGAAATAGATCCATACATCTATGGTCACCTGATTTTTGACAAAGGGCTGAAATACATTAAATGCTGGAAGAGATAGTCTATAAAACAAATGGTGCTGGCAAAACTGTATATCTATCTGCAGAAAAATGAAACAAGACCATACTTCACAACATACCCAAAAACTATCTCCAGATGGATCAATGACTTAAACATGAAATCTAAAACCATAAAGTTCATTAAAGAAAAAATAAGGCCAAATTTTGGGGACCTCATTTATTACATAAATAGACTATCAAGCGTAACCTAAAATGCACAACACCAAAAGTTAAACTAGGTGACTAGTGCCTTCTAAAAATTAAATTCTTATGTGTATCAAAAGACCCCTCCAAAAGAATAAAAAGAGAATCTATAGATTGTGTAAAATATTCAGAAATGACATATCTGACAAGGGACTTATCTCTAAAATTTATAGAACACTCCGACAACACCTCAACATCAAAAATAAAACAATATGATTAAAAATTGGACAGAACACATTAACAAACACTTCACTAGAGAAGATCTTCAGGCAGCTAGCAAATACATCAAGAAACTTTATGATCACTAGCCATTAGAGAGATGCAAATCAGAACAAGAATTAGCACCATCTCTCCCAAGCACTAACAGCAAAGTTTGACAAGATGGAAAATTAGAAATGCTGGTGAGGATGTGGAAATTGGGACGCTTATACACTACTGTTGCAGCTGTAAAATGATGCAACCACTGTGGAAATCAGTATGGCAATTCCTTAAGTTGGAAAGTTGGACCAGGATTTCTGGTCTTTTTTTTATTTTATTTTATTTTTTAATTTTATTTTGATTTGGGTGAAGATTTAGAGAGTAAATTCACTTTTCATACAGCAGTTCACATATACT
>NW_006921667.1:373087-378290 GCF_000298275.1 Orycteropus afer afer | reverse complement strand
TAGATACACTCCTTGGAGAGAACAATTATGAGAGAATAGAAGGGCTGAGTATGCACAGGTACATAGCTTAGGATGCAGGAGTGCATGTAGAGAAGGACACAGGAAAGAGGTAACTATAGGAAGGAAGTGGGAGGGGAGGAAAAAAGGGGGGGGAAGAAAAAGTTGGAAATTGTGATAGTTGGAGCTGTGTCTACTTTGCCAGACCACAATTCTGTGTGGTTTAAGCAATAGTTATGTGGGTTGTTACCATGATGGTATCAAATGTATATGTTCTGAGCAACCAATCCATTGAATGGGAGTTTCCCTAGGGGTGTGGCCTGTTTCCAGTATATTTATGAACATCCTTGGAAAAGAGACATTCTTGTGTGGATCGGTATTCTGTTGTGTTGCCTACAACTGTCAGTGAGCAAACAATCCACCTTTGGCCTGGAGATCTTGGATTCATCATTTGTTGGAGTCAACAGGCAGTATACTGCCTGCCAAACTTGAGCTCATCAGCCCCCGCAGCTGTGTGAGTTGGGAAAAGCCTCCAACTTAACATTTGATCCAAGAACTTGGGACTTTCCATCTTCTATAAGTGTGTGAGCCATTTTCCTAAGATACATTTCTCTTTCTCTGTATCTATATATGTAAACTTTACTGGTTTTGCTTCTCCAGAGAACCCAGTCTAAAACATTTGGTACCAGGAGTGATTCTAGAGAGACAAAATCATAAGGATGGCCTTCTTAAATTGGTTCTGCAATTTGATTAATCATAAAGGCACTGCCTCTGTTAGTAAATAAGGCCATGCTAATCTGTACCATGAGGTGGCAACATTAATATGCAAAATATCAGCACCAATAGATCAAGAACTTTTGAGAAGTAAGGCTCTGGGTGATCTCATATCTGATACTTTTCTGCAATTTTGTCAGCATGAGGAGAATAAGAAAGGTGGTTAGTTGGTCCTACTTACAATAGACAAAATGGTGAAAGAGTGAGATGAGCTCAGGGCTGCTGATTCACAGCTTAAGACCACCTGAAAGATCAAGTAAATAGAGTAAAGACCTCAGTGTTTCCAGTTGTGCTCTGAAAGAAAGCTTTTTTTTTTTTTTTTCTAGTAACATAGATGATATTGTCAAGAAACAAACCCAGAGCCTTCTTGCAAGGGTGGCTGGATTACAACGCCAATTAAATTACCAACCCAGAATGGTGTCTGAATTGAAGTGAGGGCACTGATTGGGAAAAAATGGGATCCTGAAACCTGGAATGGGGACATATGGGCAGATAGTCAGGAAGGTCAGGATATGGAGCCTGTAAATTCTGTTGAATCCCTATCATCTCAAGGGATTACTGCAAAACCATTATCTCCTCCACCTGGGTTTGATGAGATTAACCAAACTGTTCCTGCTGGGTCATTGCCTGTGGCAGAGGCCATGAAGACATTGCTGAATGTTTTCAGGAACTGCCCCAACTACCCATTGTTGCTGCTAGACTTATAACTAAAGTTAAGGCCAAGTGAGCTCCAAAAGGTGAAATACAAAGTGTGACTGAGGAGATGGTAGACTACACCTGAAAAGACCTACTTTATTTTGCTAACATGTACAGACGAAAACCTGGAGAATATGTACGGGAATGGCTACTGAGGGTGTGGGATAATGGTGCAAGGAATGTAACATTGGATCAGTCTGAGTTCATTGATTTAGGCCCACTAAGTAGGGATTCTTCATTCAATGTTTCAGCTTGAGAGGTTAGTAAAGGATCTAATAGTTTGATTGCCTTACTGAAGTACAGATTATGCAATGGCCTACTTTAAGTCAAGTTGAAGTACCAGACCTGCCTTGGTGTAATGTAGAAGGTATCCAGAGGCTTAGGGAAATTGGCCTGTTAGAATGGATTTATCAGACTAGCCCCCTCGAGCCAGAAATGGAGAGTCCAGAAGACATGCCTTTCACCAGTAAGGTGAGAACTAAATTTTTTAAGGGAGCCCCAGCATCCTTGAAGACTGCTGTGATTGCTATTTTATGTAAGCCTGATTTGACAGTGGGAACTGTCCCAATTGAACTAAGACACTTAAACAAGATCGGGATGATTGGACCCCGTGATAGTAGGGGCCAAGTGGCAGCAGTTAATCAACAAAAACAAGGTGGGCTTGGTTACCATATTGGACAGCAGAGGTGGAACAGTAATTGGAATAGTCTGACTTGTGTGGAATTATGGCATTGGCTACTTGTGTATGGTCTTCCATGCACAAGTAGTAAGATATATGGCAAGCCTACTAAATATTTACTTGATCTGTATAGACAGAAGAATTCTAGGTCATGTGAACAGCAGCCTATATTGCATCTCCAGAACACAGAGTCATAGCCTCTCGATCAATTTCCAGAATTGAGTCAGTTTACAGACCCACAATCCCTTGAATGAAGGGGAGGCTGGGTCCATTTGAGGAAGAACCCCACTACATTGCCAAAAATGTATAATGTCAATCTTTCTTCCAGCCATCCCCAAAGGGATCTGAGGCCTTTCACAAAAGGGACTTTTCATTGGGAAAAAGGAAATAATCAGACTTTTGGGGAATTACTGGACACTGACTCTGAACTGACACTAATTCCAGGAGACTCAAAGTATCACTGTGACTCACCAGTTAGAGGGGGGCATATGGAGGTCAAGTTATTGATGGAGTCTTATCTAAGGTGCATTTTACAGTGGGCCCAGTGGGACCCCAAACCCATCCTGTAGTGATTTCTCCAGTTCCAGAATGCATAATTGGAATAGATATACTGAGCAATTGGCAGAATTCCCACATTGGGTCCCTGACATGTGGTGTAAGGGCTATTATGGTAGGAGAAGCCAAGTGGAAGCCATTAGAATTGCCTCTACCTACAAAAATAGTAAACTAAAAGGAATACTGCATCCCTGGAGGGGTTGCAGAGATTACTGCCACCATCAACGACTTGGAGGATGCAGGGGTGGTGATTCCTAACATATCCCCATTTAATTCACCTATTTGGCAGGTGCAAAAAGCAGATGGATCTTGGAGAATGACAGTAGGTTATTTTAAATTTAATAAGGTGGTGATTCCAATTAGAGCTGCTGTTCCTGATGTGGTTTCATTGCTTGAGCAAATTAGTACATCTCCTGGTACTTGATATGCAGCTATTGATCTGACCAATGCCTTTTTCTCAATACCAATTTCAAAGGACCATCAGAAGCAGTTTGCCTTCAGCTGGCAGGGCCAACAGTATACTTTCACAATGCTTCCTCAAGGGTATAACAACTCCCCAGCACTATGTCATACTTTAGTCTGTAAAGATCTTGATCACCTTTCCCTTCCACAAGACATCACACTTGTCCATTATATTGATGACATTATGCTGATTGGGCCTAATAATGATGAAATATCAATGACTCTAGACTTATTGGTGAGACATATGCATGCTAAAGATGTGAAATTAACCCAACAAAAATTCAGGCACCTTGCACCTCAGTGAAATTTCTAGGACTCAAATGGTATGGAGCATGTGGAGATATGTGAAGAATAAAGTGAAGGATAAGTTATTGTATCTGGCTTCTCCCACAATTAAAAGGGAGGCACAATGTATGGTGGGCTTCTTTGGATTTTGTAGGCAACGTATCCCTCATTTGGGTGTGTTGCTGAGGACTATTTATCAAGTGACTTAGAAAGCTGCTAGTTTTAAGTGGGGCCCAGAACAACAGAAGTCTCTGCAACAGATGCAGGCTGTTCTGCCACTTGGGCCATATGATCAGGCTGATCCAATGGTGCTTGAAGTGTCTGTATTAGATAGAGATGCTCTTTGGAGTCTTTGGCAGGTCCCTATTGGTGAATCGCGATGCAGACCCTTGGGGTCTTGGAGCAAAGCCCTGCCATCCTCTGTAGATAACTACTCTCCTTTTGAGAAACAGTTTTTAGCTTATTACTGTACTTTATTAAAGTATGAACACCTAACGATGGGCCACTAAGTCACCATAAGGACTGAGCTTCCCATCATGAACTGGAGGTCCTCTGACCCACAGAGTCATATAGTTGGATGTGCACAGCAGCACTCCATCATTATATGGAAGTGGTATATCAGAGATCCAGCTCAAGCAGGACTTGAAGGCACAATTAAGTTGCATGAGGAACAGGCCCAAATGCCTATGGTCTCCACTCCAGTTACATTACCTTCTCTCACCCAGTCTGTATCTATGGCTTCATGGGGAATTCCTTATGATCAGCTGACTGAAGAAGAGAAAACTAGTGCCTGGTTTACAGATGGTTCTTCATGATATACAGGGACCACTTGAAAGTGGACAGCAGAGGCACTGCAGCCCCTTCCTGGGACTTACCTGAAGGACAGTTGTGAAGGGAAATCCTCCCAATGGTCAGAAATTCAAGCCATGCTTATGGCTATTCACTTTGCATGGAATAAGAAATAGCCAGCATTATGGCAAAATGGTGGACTATGCAGAAAGACTGCACAGATACTCTTCAACAAAGAAAAGGAAAACCAATTAACACAGACACAGAATATAATCTTGGACCCCTGAGCCTTGAAGAGAAGGATATAGAAGTGGAATAAACACCAAGTAGCAAAAGAATTTGCGTGAAAATACAAAAAAGTAGACATACGGAGCTGCGGTCTGGCAGCAATCCTGAGCAATCCTGACGACACAGACAGCTTGGAGATTCCCAAGTTATGGTAGGACCTAAGAATTAACCTAATAATCACCCTGCTAGCCAGAGACTGCACACAGGAATGTGCATGGTTGCTGGGGAACAGAGAACATGAAGAGAAAGGTGGGCTGAACTGAGAACATTTGCCAGTCCGGGGGTGCAGCCATTTTGAAGGTTTAAAAAGTGGCTTGACTATTTGTGTTATTTAAAGAGAAAGTGCACTCTCACAGATTCCTGGGACTAAAGAACACATTCTGCTTTCCAGCAACCCCAAGGACACCCAGGACCTGCAAGACTGAAAAGTTAACAGAGCTTGAAATACAACGATGCCACGATACCTTGGAAACAACAGACTATCACAGTCCACACAAAGAAGCAGGATAAAGTGTTAGAAACAAGGAAGCAGGATACAGACCCAGAACACAGCCCTGAGGAAGAAGCAGCATTGGAACTCTCTGATAAGGAATTTAAAAGAATTATCTTTAGGTATCTTCAAAGGATTGAGAGACAGACCAAAGAAAACACAGAAAAAAAAAACCTTAGAAGACTTTT
>NW_006921667.1:371610-372897 GCF_000298275.1 Orycteropus afer afer | reverse complement strand
AAACAAAATGAAGAAAGCCTAAGGTTCATGTGGGATACCATCAAAAGGAATAACTTACGTGTCATTGGAATTCCAGAACAGGAAGAGAAAAACAAAACCGCTGAGAAAATTGTCCAAGACTTGCTGGAGAAGAACTTCCCTGAAATGATGAAAGATGAAAATGTATCCATTCAGTAAGTCTAATGAATGCTAAACAGGATAGATGCCAAAAGAAAATTACCAAGACACATCACCATCAAACTCATCAAAACCAAAGACAAAGACAGAATCCTGAAAGCATCATGGGAAAATCAAGAAGTTAACTACAAAGGACAGCCAGTAAGAATAAGCTCTGATTTCTCACCAGAAACCACGCAAGCGACAAGGCAATTGTCTTTATCTCTAAGATGTGTCTCTTGTAGGCAGCATATTGATGGGTTTTCTTTTCTTAGAGATAAAGACAAAAATAGATTTAAATCAAAGGTTGGAAAAAGATATATCAAGGAAATGGCAACTGTAAGAGTAGGAGGGGCAATATCAATATCAATATCAATATCTTATCAAATTGATTTTAAGACAAAAACCACTATATGAGAAAAAGAAGGACATTATATAATGATTAAAAGATCAATTGAAAATGAAGATATAACCATAATAAATATCTGTAGACCCAATGAAAGATCCCCAAAATACATAAATCATTCATTGTGGGAGACTTTAATACACCACTTTCTTTGAAAGATAGAACAACTGGAAAGAAACTCAACACAGGTGCAGAAGAGCTAAACAATACAATCCACCAATGTGGCCTGATAGACATCTATAGAGCATTTCACCCTACAGCAGCAAAATATACCTTCTTCTCCAGTGCTCATGAAACTTTTTATATGATAGACCATATGTTAGGCCATAAAGCAAGTGTTAATAAATTTTAAAACATCAAAATACTGCAAATCATCTTCTCAGATCATAATGCTATCAAATGAGAAATCAACAATAGGAAGATCAACAGGAAAAGAGTAAAAACATGGAAACTGAACAACACTCTCCTTGAGAAAGACTGGGTGAGAGAAGAAATCAAAATTGAAATTTGAAAATTCCTTGAATCAAACGAAAATGAAAACACAACATACCAAAATCTTTGGGACAGCAAAAACAGTGATCAGAGGTCAATTTATAGCAATCAATGCACACATCATAAAAGAAGAAAGAGCCAAAATCAACACTTTAAATGAACTTCTCCAACAATTAGAAAAAGAACAGCAAGAAAAGCCTACAGTCACCAGAAGAAAGGAAATAATCAAGATT
>NW_006921667.1:346292-369754 GCF_000298275.1 Orycteropus afer afer | reverse complement strand
TTATCTCTAGAATTTATAGAAAACTCCAACACCTCAATAACAAAAAGACAAACAATCCAATTAAAAAATGGGCAGAAGACATGAATAGACACTTCACCAGGGACAATATTCAAGTGGCCAACAAACATATGAAGAAATGCTCACGATCATTAGCTATTAGAGAGATGTAAATCAAAACAACCATGAGGTACCATCTTGCTCCAGCACTGGTAGCAAAATTCAACAAGACAGAAAATAACAAATGCTGGCGAGTTTGCGGAGAGATTGGGACTCACATACACTGCTGGTGGGACTGTAAAATGGTACAACCATTGTGGAAAGCAGTATGGCGATTCCTTCCAAAGTTTGAATTAGAATTACCATTTGACCCAGCCATTCCATTACTTGGTATATACCTGAAAGAAGTGAGAGCCATGAAAAGAATAGATATATGCACACCCATGTTCATTTCAGCACTATTTACAATAGCCAAAAGATGGAAACAACCTAAATGTCCATCAACTGAGGAATGGATAATCAAACTATGGTACATACACACAATGGAATACTATGCAATGCTAAAGAATAATGTAGAATCTGCAAAACACCGTATAACGTGGATGAACTTGGAGGACATTATGCTGAGTGAAATAAGTCAATCACAAAAGGACAAATATTGTATTAGTCCGTTACTGTAAAAGTTAAGGAAAGGTTTATCTGTAGAAGGAAATTTTCTTTGTTGGTTACCAGAGGTGGGGGGAGGGGAGAGAATGCTGTTAGATAGATAGAGATAAGTATGGATTTGGGTGAGGAGAAGGGCAATGTACCAAACGTGAGTGACCAATATGGCAGAATTGAGGATGAGAAAGACATAGAGTTGTACATGGGAGGTACAGTCAACAAATATGAACCCTTTTGCACATACAGTACTGCGTTGTCAGTGAAGGCAAACATGGGTATACAGATGGATAGATGGGTGGACAGGCTAAATGTTTAGGTATATCTATGAAATGGGGAGTGTATCCAAGGACATATATAGGGTTGGCAGACAATGGTCTCATAAGTTTATGTGAATGATCAGAATTCCCAGGTATATAGTAGAGCTGACAAGAAGCAAGGTCGTGGTCACTGCTTGGTCACAGCCAGCTACCCAGAGGGACCGAACAGTTGCATATGTGGACATGGGACCGTAGTCACAGAGGACATCAAGCTCAATTGGCATAACATACTATACAAAACATTGTTCCACCTCCTACTTTGGCGAGTAGGGACTGGGATTTTAGAAGCTAGCAAGCTGTCATCTAGATGCAGCGATGGATTTCTCCTTATCCAGAGCAAAGAAGAATGAAGAAAACCAAAATTCATGGAAACAATTAGTCCTAGCGACTGGTACACCATCTGATCTGCAGCTGATACAACTATGAGAGCAGAAGAACTAGATGTTGCCCGGCCACCACTGTCATCCACTTGGAAGGGGATCTACGTAGGAGATCCTTGATAGAGAGGGAGAACAATGTGGAACTAAACTCAAAATAATTTGGAGGGGGGAAAAAAGGTGAGGAGGACCAGGATTGCTGGTCCGATAGAGCCTGTTGGAACCAATGTGACTATGGCCCCTAACTGCCCTTCAGGTCTGGAATTGAACCCTCACCTGTGGGTTCCAGCCAAACAAAATACAGGCATATGAGTTAAACATTTACCTCAAGTAGATACACTGCTTGGAGAGAATAATCATGGGGGAAAGAAGGGCTGCTTATGAACAGGGAGACAGCGCAGGGTGCAGGAGTGCATGGAGGGATGGACACAGGGAAGAGGTAACTATGGGGAGGAAATGGGAGGGGAGCTGTTGCATTGTGGTAAACTGTGGTCAATGACATGAGACAAAGTATATGTGAACTGCTGTATGGAAAGTGAATTTCCTCTGTAAATCTTCACCCAAATCACAATTAAAAAAAAAAATAGCCAGATGTATAATTTTATACTGATTCATGAGCTTTGGCTAATGGCTTGGCTCTGAATATCAACTATGACCACCCAACCAGTTGCAGAGATGGTCTGTGACTTGAAAGGAGCATGATTGGAAAATTGGTAACAAGGATATATGGGGAAAATGTATATGACTATTTGGATAGATCTCTGACTGGGCCAAAGGAGTAAAGGTATTTGTGTCTCATGTGAATGCCCACCAAAAGGTGACCTCAGCAGAGGAGGACTTTAACAATCAGGAGAATAGGATGACATGTTCAGTGGAAACCAGCCATACATTTTACCCAGCTACTCCTGTCATTGCTCATTGGGTTCATGAACAAAGTGGCCATGGTGGCAGGGATTGAGGTTATGCATGGGCCACTTGGACTCCCACTTATGAAGGCTGATTTGGCTACCACCACTGCTGAGTGCCCAACCTGCCAGCAGCAGAGACCAAAACTGAGTCCACAATATGGAACCATTCCTTGGGGTGATCAGCCAGCAACCTGGTGAGAAGTTGATTATATTGGACAATTTCCATCATGGGAAGGACAGAATTTTGTTCTTACTGGGATAGATACTTATTCTGGATATGGATTCACCTTTCCTGTATGCAATGCTTCTGCCAAAATTACCATCCGTGGACTTACAGGATGCCTTATCCACTGTCATAGTATCCCACACAGCATTGCTTCAGATCAAGAGACTCACTTCACAGCAAATGAAGTGTGGCAATGGGCCTAAGCTCATGGAATTCACTGGTCTTACCATGTTCCCCATCATCCTGAAGCAGCTGGCTTGATAGAACGATGGAATTGCCTCCTGAAAACACAATTACAGCACCAGCTAGGTGACAATACCTTGAAGGGTTGGGACAATGTTCTCTAGGAGGCTGTATATTCTCTAAACTAGCGTCCAATATATGGTTCTGTTTCTCCAATAGCCAGGATTCATGGGTCCAGGAACCAAGGGGTGGAAATAGGAGTGGTACCACACATTATTACCCCTACTGACCCACTCAAAAAATTTTTTCTTCCTGTCCCTGCTACTCTATGCTCTGTGGGTCTGGAGATCTTAGTCCCAAAGGGAGGAACACTCCCCCCTGGAGACACAATACTGATTGCATTGAACTGAAAATTAAGAATGCCACTCACTCATTTTGGCTTCCTCATGCCTGTACTATCTTGTGTGTTAGATCCAATTACCAAGGGGAAATTGGATTGACTTTACATAATGGAGGTAATGAAGAATATGTCTGGAATACAGAAGATTCTTTAGGATGTCTCTTAGTACTACAATGTACTTGTGATTAAAGTCAATGGAGAATTGCAGCAATCCAATTCTGATATGACTACTAATTGTCCAGACCCTTCAGGAATGAAGGTTTGGGTGATCCCACCAGGCAAAGAACCATGACCAGCCAAGGTCTTTGTTGAGGGAAAGGGAAATGCAGAATGGGTGGTGGAAGAAGGTAGTTCTGAATATCAACTATGACCACCAACCAGTTGCAGAAACCACAACTGTGATTGTTATATTTCTACATTGTATATGTGCATGAAATATTTTTGTTTCCTTCTGTTATGAACTGTGAAATGTAAATAAAGTTAATGTGTTTTCATTGTACTTGCATTAGCATATCATGTTAGGCACAAATATGACTTTATAATTGTCCTTATTTAGAGATTATATATGGTTAAAAAGATGTTTACAATGCCAAGTTGATAAGGGTTGGACTTTGATAGTTAGAGCTGTGTGTCAACTTTGCTTGACCACAATTATGTGTGGTTTAAGCAATAGTGATATGGGTTGTTTCCATGACAGGATCAGATGGATATGTTTTGAGCAGCCAATTCATTGAAAGTTTCCCTAGGGTGTGGCCTGCTTCCAGCATATTTATGTTCATCCTGTGAAAAGAGACACTTTTCTATGGATCGGGATTATGTTTTGCTGCCTACAACTGTCAGTGAGCAAACAATCCACCATTTGGCCTGGAGATCTTAGGTTCTTCACTCATTGGAGTCAATATCCAGTATACTGCCTGCCAACCTTGAGCTCGTCAGTCCCTGCAGCTGCATGAGTTGAGAAAATCCTCCAGATTGGCATTTGATCCAAAAACTTAGGAATTGCCAGCTTCTATAAGTGTGTAAACCATTTTCCTAAGATGAATTTCTCTTTCTCTCTCTCTCTCTATAAATAAGCTTTACTGGTTTTGCTTCTCTAGAGAACCCAGTCTAACACAGAAATAGAAATACCATTTGATCCAGCAACCCCATCCCTAGGTATATATCTTAAAGAAGTGAGAGATAGGACACCAACAGAGCCAAAATATGACCTTATATATATCCCTCCTGAATTTAGAGACCATCTAAAGAACAGATTTGATGCATTGAACACCAATGACCAAAAAAACAGAGGAATTATGGGAAGACATCAAGAACATTATCTATAAAGAAACCAGAAATTCATTTAAAAGACAGGAAAGGAAAAAAAGATCAAAATGGATGTCAGAAGAGACTCTGAAACGTGTCCTTGAACAGAGTAGCTAAAGCAAATAAAATAAATGAAAAGATAAAAAAGCTAAACAAAAGATTACAAAGAGCAGCTCAAGGAGACAAAACCAATTATTATAATGAAATGTTCAAAGACCTGGAGTTAGCATGCCAAAAGGGAAGAACACACTTGGCATTTCTCAAGCTGAAAGAATTTAAGGTGAAATTTAATCCTCAAGTTTCAATACTGGAAGATACTATAGGCAATATATTGAATGTTGTAGGAAACATCAAAAGAAGATGGAAGGAATACACACAGTCCCTGTACCAAAAAGAATTGGTCAATGTTCCTTCATTTCAGCAAGTGGCAAATGATCCTAGAGCCAATGGTATTGAAGGAAGAAGTCAAAGTTGCACTGTAGGAACTGAAGAAAAACAAGTCCAGGAATTGACAGAATAACCATTGAAATGTTTCATCAAATGAATGCCGTACTGGAAGCACTCACTCAACTATGTCAAGAGATTTGCAAGACAACTACCTGGCCAACTGACTGGAAGAGATCCATATTTGTATGCATTCCAAAGAAAATTAATCCCATAAAATGTAGAAATTATCAAACAATATCATTAATATCACACACAAGGAACATATTGCTGAAGATAATTAAAAAATGCTTGCAGCAGTGTATTGACAGAGAACACCAGAAATACAAGCTGGCTTCAGAAGAGGATGTGGAATGAGGGATATCATTGCTGACATGAGATGGATCTTGGCTGAAAATAAAGATACTACAAACATGTTTAGTTGTGTTTTTATTGACTATGCAAAAGCATTCAATTGTGTGGATCATAACAATTTAAAGATAACATTGAAAAGAATGGGAATTCCAAAATACTTAATTGTGCTCACATGGAACATATACATAGACCAGGAGGCCATCATTTGAACAGAAGAAGGGAATACCACATGGTTTGAAATCAGGAAGGGAGTGTGTCAGAGTTGCCTCTGTTCACCATACTTACTCAATCTGTATGCTGAGCAAATAATCTGAGAACATGGACTATATGAAGAAGAACATGACATCAGGATTGGAAGAATTCTTGTTAACAACCTGTGACATGCAGATGACACAACTTTGATTGCTAAAGTGAGGATGGCTTGAATCACTTACTGATGAGGATTGAAGACTGCATTCTGCAGTATAGATCACACCTCAATATAAAGTAAACAAAAATACTCACAACAGGACTAAAAAGTAGCATCATGATAAATGGAGAAAAGATTAAATTGTCAAATACTTCATATTTCTTGGTTCTATAATCAACACCAATGGAAGCAGCAGTCAAGACATCAGACAATATATTGCATTGGGCAAATCTTCTGCCCTTTACCTCTTTAAAGTGCAGAAGGGCAGAGATATCTCCTTGAAGCCTAAGTTGCACCTAACCCAAGCCATGGTATTTTCAATTACCTCATATGCATGTGAGATCTGGAAAATGAATGAGGAAGACTGAGGAAAAGTTGATGCTTTTGAGTTGTGGTGTTGGTGAGAAATACTGAAAGCACCATGGACTGCTAAAAGAACTAACAAACCTGTCCTGGAAGAAGTGCAGCTGGAATTCTCCTTTGAAGGGAGAATGGCCAGACTTCATCTAACCTACTTTGGTCATTTTTTCAGAAAGGACTATTCTCTGGAGAAGGATATATTGCTTTGTAAAGTGGAGGGTCAATGGAAAAGGGGAAGGTCCTCAACAAGATGGATTGACACAGTGGCTATAATGATGGGCTCAGGTATAGCAAAGATCATGAGGGCGGCACAGGACTGAGCAGTGTTTCATTCTATTGTACATATGGTCACTATGAGTTGGAGGTGACTCAACAGCACCTAACAATAACAACACCAGCCTCAACAACTCAGAAGGGATCAGTGCAAGAGATCCTGGATACAGTGGGAGAAAAATGTGGAAGAAAACTCACAATAATAATAATAATAATAATAATAATAATAAAGATCAGTCTTACAGGTCTAATAGAGACTAGTGAAACCCCTGAGACTATGGTCCCTACTCATCCTTCAAGCCTAGAATTGAACTCAATTCTGTGGCTTCCAGCCAAACAGTAGACTGGCATATAAGCTGAATATTTACACTAAGATATACTTAGAACAATCAGTCATGATAGATCAGAAACGTAGTATTTGCACAGGTACAGCAAAGTTTGGGGAGCAGCTAGTGGCTTAGTGCCTAATGCATTTGACTGCTAACTAGAAGGCTGGTGGTCCATACCCACTAGCCACTCCTCAGAAGAAAGACAGTATCTTCCGTAGAGATACCATCTCAGAAACCCAGGGAGGGGTTGCTATGAATCAGAATTGACTTGATGGCAGTTTGTTTTTTGTTTGTTTAGAAAGTAAATTAATAGGAATGGAAAAACTAGGATGGAAATAATGAGAATGGTGACATAAACTGAATATTGTAACTGCTGTTACTGAACCTTATGTGTAGAAGTTGAATGGAAACTTGTTTTGCTGTGTATACTTTCACCTAAAACACAATAGATGATATTCCTAAAAATAGATAACAGTTTTCTTTCTAGATCCAATCCATCCTCAAATTCTCATTCAGTACTTTCAAACTTGTCTGCATGTGCTCAGTAGCTACAAGCTTCACAAAGAAAACACACAGCACATTTAGAATTGGGTCTTGGCTCCACTGCTTACTGTATGTTCTTGAACATGTTGTTTAACTGTTTTCCCTTTAATTTCCTATTCTGTAAGATGGAGACAATAATAGTATCTTTTACATAATGTTGTTGTGAGTATGAAATAAATTTATATATATAAAGCATTTAGCACTGTGTCCATCATATAATTGTTGTTGTTGTTATGTGTCGTCAAGTAGGCCCCAACTCATAGTGACCCCTCCTTGGGTTTCTGAGGCAGTATCACTACAGAAGTAGGATTTCCCAACCTTTCTTCCAAGGAGTGGCTGGTGGGTTTGAACCACCAGCCTTCTGGTTATCAGTCAGGTGCCTTAGGCACTATGCTACCCAAAAAGTGTGTGTCAAGGTTGTTGCTGTTATTAGTATGAATAGTAATAGTAGTAGTGGTAGTAGTAGTAGTGGTAATGGCTGTAGTAATGTAGTAGCAAGAATTGTGGTCTTAACTACTATTCAAGCAGAGAAAAGCTGAGACAACTTATGCCCCAATGTTGCCTGAGATTCCTTTGGTTTGCTCATGTTCTCTTAACATGCTCTAGGGTCCCAAAGGTGGGATATACTGATTGGCTCAGCTCACTAAGAGCTACATCTGGAGCCAGAGTGGGGTCAGTGTTGCAGGACTGAAATGTGGAAATGTGGGGAATTTTCAGGAAGGGGAAACAAAATGGATCCCAAGGAAGCAAAAGACATCTCCTGTAAGAGAAACATTTAGTGGTCAGGCCTCACTACCACACAACTAAACCAACTTGGGACACATCATCATCTCTCCTAAAGTCCTTTCATCTTACTTGGAACAAGAGATCTTCTCATACTCTTCTGGACATACCTCTATGAGCAGCCATGGAGCTTATCACTCTGTCTCTCTCTCATTGCTTTCCACTAGAACTTTTCCATTACCCTGTTTCTGAGTTCTCTGCTGAGAACACACATCTATGTGCAGGGCTTTCTTTCCTGGGTATAAAGGGAGCCTATCTTTGAGTTCAGCACTCCAAGTGCCAGGCCCAGAGTTTTTCCAATTCCAGGATGTGGAACTGGGAGATTTGTGCTTTATACAAAACAAGTGATTTATACAACCTGTATCCTATAAATATCTTCCCTGCAGTGTGAGGAGAAAAGGCCACACTACAATTGATACATACATGTTTTTTTCTAGGTCTCAATAAAAATCATTTGTCTCTCTTGTACATAATTAATTGTTAATTAAAGTATTATGAATTATAGCTGCCTATAATAAATTAAATAAGAGACATCAGTGAAATATGACTCAGTCGTTTCTCTAGACCTATTTTTGTTTTAGATAGCAGAGAAAGAATTGGATTCTGAGCAAGTTCTTTCTTGATCTGCCATAGTTTAAATATTGCAGATTCATTGGGTGGGGCAGGGTGGGGTGAATAATAAAAGTATGGCCTTACTGGGTGTGATAGTTGGAGCTGGGTGTCATCTTGGCTGTGTGTCAATTCTGTGTGGTTTAAGCAATAGTGACGTGGGTTCTTCCCATGATGGGATCAGATGTATGTGTTTTGAGCAGCCAATCCATTGAAAGGGAGTTTCCCTAGGAGTTTGGCATGCTTCCAGTACATTTATGGACATACTGGGAAAAGAGACACTCTTCTGTGGATTGGGATTCTGTTGTGCTGCCTACAACTATCCATGAGCGAACAATCTACCATTTGGCCTGGAGATCTTGGATTCATCATTCATTGGAGTCAGCAGCCAGTATATTGCCTGCCAACCTTGACCTCATCAGCCCCTGCAGCTGCCTGAGTTGGGAAAAGCCTCCTGCTTGGCATCTGATCCAAGAACTTGGGACTTGCCAGTGTGTTAGCCGTTTTCCTAAGATAAATTTCTCTTTCTCTATATATAAGCTTTACTGGTTTTGCTTTTCTAGAAAACCCAATCTAACACACTGGGCAAGGCATCTAACATAGTAGTTATTCATCTTTCCCTTCGCAAGAGTAAATGGCTTTGCAGTTCTGAAGGATAGAGCCATAAGTACAGGAAGCCAGTCGTGGCCCTGGTGGGAGCAGAGTATTCCCTGCACGCCCAGGCATTGAGACTTTACTTGGATCTTCCACAAGTTAGAGAAATATGTGGCCTCATAAAGGCAAGATTGATTGAATTTTTCTGGATATCAGGTTGAAATGGAGAATAGTTTAACACTAGGGTGTGAATTATCTGACAGGTTTCCATGTCCTTTAAGATGGACTACAGAAAAACAAATACCCCTTATGACAAATTCCAAGTGTATGAAATTGAACTCTAAGACTCTATGAGTTTATTTCATCACATGTCACAAAAGGGCTCAAGGTGACTAAAAAAATCCCGTCATCTTCATGTTGATTCTGACTCATGGTGACTCTATATCCATCAGCGGACAATTGTGCTCCATAGGGTTTTCAATAATTGATTTTTTCAAAAGTAAATCTCCAGGCTTTCTTCCAAGGCACCTCTGGGTTGACTCAAAACTCCAGCCTTTCAATTAACAGCCAATTGCTTTAACAATTTACACCACTCACCAATTCCTCAGAGGGAAAAACAACTCAGTATTCCTAGGACTTTCTGGCCATTTATCTGCTCACTCATGCCCAAGCAATCTCTAACCCCAATCAACTACCTCCCTAACAGTCTACTTTATGTTCAGAATTTCCAAACAGGGAAACATGTCAAGAAGCACAGGGAGAATCAACAATTTTTCAGTATACTTTATCTTCAGCAGTATAATTGAAATTTCTTTTGATTTCTTAAATTATTAATATCTCTTCTTCCTCCATCTTATTTGCATGTTGATTATATTCTTGATTTATGAAGCTTTCTGTATGGTCTGTTCAATTCATGAGTCACATTCTCCCTATCTTCATACTCAGTGTTCACCACCCCTTCCAATGTTCACACCCTTGTCCCATTAATATAACCTGCTCCCAGTTCACACCAAGTACTCCCTTCTTCACTTACCCCATCTCTTTCTCCTCATCCTGACATTGTCTGCCCTAGCTTCACACCTTCTTCCTCCCTCCACCGATGTTCCGTTTTCATCCTCACAGTCTTCCCATCTTCACTTCACCTTCTATGCATCTGCCTATAGCCTTTCTCATACACTTCCCTACTCCCTTTCTCCATTCTCACTTTCTTATTCCTTTTCATATCTTCATCTTCATGCCTGTTTGCTATGAGGTAATCTCCCTGAACACACAGATATCCTTAAATCATCTTGTCAGGAGTGATTTTACTCCATTCCTGTCTCAGTAGATGTAGATACTATCAACCTCAGGATTAATCCAGAGTGTCCTTTGCTTAGAGAGCAAAATACCTAAAGCTTGGAGACTGGATGCTACTCCATCACCATGGGGACCATATTAGTAACCATGTGGCATTTCTATCTGTACACTGGTGCTCCATGGAATCTGCGGATTAAGGCAGGGGGGCTGAATGATTCTTGTGCCCTACACCCCCAGCAGACTCCCTAAATATTGGGAGATAGATAAATATGATTATATCATCCTTCAGGATCATTACAGTTCTCACAGAAACTCTGGATGATGGAGAGTAACCCAGATGTTCCTCACTGGTGAAGAACAATGTTAAGGATCATCTGTTTCTTTGTTTCAGAAACATTTCAATCATCAATTATCACAGTTCACATAAACCACAAGAATTATCTATGACATTTTCACCATGCAAAATAGAAAGAAAGACAAGGAATATGAGCACCAAAAAAAAAAAAAAAAAAAAGACTCGGGTTGTTTGAAATAAGGAGGAATGATAAACACCCTTGAAGCCTTCTAGATCAAAATGATGGTGGGTGGCAGCTCACAGTTCAGCCTCTTACAATCTCTCCCTAAAATATAGATGAAAACAGAAGGAAAATACCACACTATAAATGAAATCATACAGACCAGTGCTAAACACTGGGGAGAATGGACTCAAATTTTGATGTAGATAAAGCTGACCTGGGGAAATCTTATGAGGCTTCTATCAAAGGAAAACTCTATTTTAATGTTATAAAAGAAAATCATTTTTGAAAAGGTAGAAAGAAAGTTAGTCCTTTCTCCACCATTTGTTCCTTGACTCAGAAAGTGCAAACCAGAAAACTGGGAAACAATCCAACTCTTTCCACAGAAATTGGTGCTCTGTAAAATAGGTTGAGCACTGATCCAATTTTTCTTCACTCAGAGAGGCATTTTTATTATACAGGTGAAAAAAATGTAAATTCCAAGAATATATTGAAACAAAATTGTGGGTAAATAATACTGTTGTGCATTCTGGGAAATGTAGTACCTACAATTGAAGCACTGTGAATAAGGACTGGGATTCCAATCAAAGCTTAATTAAATTGGAGTTTTTATTACAATATCATACAAGGTACTGGGGTTAGATAAAGAAATCCAGTCACTGTAAAAAGTAAAAACCAAATGAAAATATTAATATGAGCACTTAGAACCTCATTCCAGCCCTAGACCTGAGAAGCATATTCAGGGATCCACTTACCACCCAAGTGCAATCCACTAAACCAGCCAATTCCCTCTCTCCTTCTGTTTTACAGAACTTAAAAACCCATTGTCATTCAGTCAATTCCAACACACAGTGGCCCTTTAAGAGAGACTAAAACTGCCTCATAGCGTTTCCAAGGCTATAAATCTTTACAAAAGCAGACTGCTTCATCTTTTTCCCACAGAGTGGCTGGCTCAAACTGCTAACGTTTCGGTTAGTAGACAAATACTTTAACCACTACATCACCAGAACTAACTACTATCATATGTTATTTGAAGCATATTCAGAGATCAAGAATTACATAGATAAGTTATGATTCTCAGGATCCACAGCCATCTACCTCCTTTCAGATGCTGCTCTGGGAATACATACTCTTAGCATAAAATGCCTCACTAACCAATCCTTTCTTTGCTTCATGCACATTTGCTTTGTGGAATTTGTCTCCACCCTTATAGAGCTACAGAATGTGAAGACAAAGAATACAACACAGCTGGTATCACAAAAATAATTTCCTATTTTGTGACAAATAGTACAGAAAAAAACATTGGTAGAATTCTTGCCCTTCATGCAGGAGATTCAGGTTCCATCTGAGCCAATGTACCTCATGCACAGCCATCATGCCTCTGTCCATTGGGATTTGCATGGGAACTCTGGTACCATAGTGCCTAAGGCACTTGACTGCTAACCAGAAGGCTGGCGGTTCAAACCCCCTAGCCACTCCTCGGAAGGAAGGTTGGGCAATCTACTTCCAAGTAATACTGCCTCAGCAACCCTAAGAGGGGTCGCTATGAGTCGGGTCTGACTCGATGGCACATAACAACAACAACAATATGATGCTGAATAGGTTAAATGAGAATCTCTACTAAAATGGGCTAGCAATAAATGTATGGAAGTCCACTTCTGAAAATCACCCAGTGAAAACTGCATGGATCATGAAGGTCCAATGTACATCTGATCAGGGGGATGGATCAGGACTGGGCAGTGTCCCACTGTCTTGTGCAAGGGGTTGTTATGAGTTGGGGGCCAACTTGATGACAGCTAATGAGAAGAACACAGAACAGAAAACAAAGGATGAGAACAGAAATACACCCACTTAATCTGAAATGGTAGTTAATTAAGTGGCTCATGGGAATAGCATTGAATGCATAGTCTCATATTGTCTACTCTTGTTTTGACCCAATAGAACTTTTGCCAAGTTCTATTGGCAGTGAGAAAGAAAGAATAAAATAACCTGAGAAAATAAATGAGAGAAGTATAATATAAAGCCAATTATTAAAAATTATTAAAAATGGCCTTTCTACTGAGATCCTCCTTAAGTCCTGCATCCCTGCCCCAGCAACATAACAAGCCCTAGGGGAGACAATGCAACATGATTGATGATCATATTAGTACATTAGTAAGTTATGCTTCAGAAGTCAAATGTTCTCCAAATCTGGGGAAGGGCTAGCCCTGGTAACCAGGATAGGACATTGGGGGAAAGGAGGATATTGCCTTCATCAGGGGCATGTTATAAGCATCAGGGATAAAACAGCTTCAGACATCAGAGGGGCTACATAGCTCTTGAGTAGGATAACTTCTGGCATTGGGAAAGTTAATCTGCATCCCAGAAAGACAAAAAATCTAGAGGATTGGGGGCTTGTTTACTGCAGTATTTAGAATTAGCCTAATGCTTTAAGTGTACTCCCATAATGGTATTCTCATAAAATCCTGAAATGCAGTGAGAAAGGGAGTATTCATTCTAGAAATGAACAAGGGACCTTCAGTACCCAGGCTTCTTGGAGGAAGAAATCACTTTTGATCTTTTGGCCAAAGTCCTGAACCCAATCTCTATCTTTTTGGTGGTACCAGGAATATCAAAGCACCCAGTCTTACCACTCCAGGTTTAGTCATTCTGTTGCTGTTTCACACAAGCCATTGAGAGCAGAGCACTCTAATTTGATGTCTCATCAGAAGGATTTTCCTAAACTATTGACATTGTTGTCAAGGCTTATCTCAGCTTTGATGAATATGAAAATCACCCAGGGAGTTGTATTAAAAAAAAAAAAAAAAAAAAAAAAAACAGACCAATCAAGTGAGAATTTTTGGAGATGAGACCCAAGTATCATTATTTCATAGAGCTCCCTGTTGTTGTTGTTATCTCCTATGGAGTCAGTCCCTGACTTATGATGACACCATGCACAATGTGAATGGACTGTTATGGCTCATAGGGTTTTCTTTGGCTGATTTTCAGAAGCAGATCACCAAATTTTCCATCCTAATCTATATTAGTTTATAAGCATCATAGCAACAGTCAACTCTCTACTGAAGAATGGATGGTGCTATAGTTTCAGGATTTGTTGTGTTTTTCCTAGGAACATTAAAGTCACTTGTGCAGGAAACAATAAATCTCAAAGACTTCAATTTCCTCTTCCTACTTGTTTAGGTCTGTCCAGAAGTGTATTAGTAGAATCAGGGACTCCCAAGGACATCTATGTTCTAATCCAGGGAACCTGTAATTCATTCCATGGCAAAAAGGATTTATTTTATTTTATTGTGATTAACAGAGCAAGTTCATTTTCCATACCTCAGTTCATACACTTTTTGGTTTTTGGCATTGATGGCAATCCCTCTTGTACAACTTCCTCCCTGTGATTACTTTTTTCCTGTGTCCTTATTTCCTATGCATTCCTGCCCTCTGAACTATCTCCCTGTGCAAATACTGTGCTTCTGATATTCCATGATTGATTTTTCTAAGAGTTGTAGCTACCTGGTGCAAATGTACACCATATAAGGCCTGTCTATTGTTTATCTGGAAACCATGGGATTAAGTTAAATTCCAGGTATGAAGGGTGATTTTGGGCCTTAGTCTCAGGTATTTCACCATCTCTAACAAAGCAGTAAGCCTGGACATTTTAATGACTTTGAGTTTTGTTCCACATTTTCCTCCCACTTTATCCAGGATCTCCAGTTTTGATCCCTTCTCGAGTGGTTGGCATTGGTAGCCAGACACCATCTAGTTCTTTTGGTGTCAAGGTCCATCATATCCCAGGGCTGAATATTTCCAAATGCCCTCGGTTTTCTTCACTCTTCTTCACTTCTGATGAGAGGAGACCATTAGCCGCATCTTACATGGGCGCTTGAAAGCTTTTAAGATCCCAGTTGCTACTCAGCAAAGTAGGTTGTGGAACAAGATTTTTATGTATTTTGTTGTGCCAGTTGAGTCTGGTGTCTCCCAATGCTATTGTCCTTAGTTAGCAAATCCAGTGGATCTCTCACTCACAGTGTCTGGCTCCCTATGAGGAATTGCTCTATGTCTGTCTTCTGTTTCTTCTGAAATGATTGTGGGTATTTTGTATCACTAATACCTGCACAAGATTAGCCTCAGCTGAATCTATCATTGGTCTAGAGTATATTCCTTTTCACTGAACCCCATCTCATCTTCTGAGTTGTCTATGTGTTTATCTGTAGCCTTGTGTTTGTTGCTAATGGTAAGGCAGTATTGTGGATATAGCCTCTGTTGTCTATATCTTATGTGCATAATTCAGTGTCTTCCCTTTCCCCAATGTTATCATGCTGGTCACAGACTCTTTGCATATGTCTGTTCATGTTCTGTTTCTCACATCTTTAGGATATATTCTTAGTAGTGGATTGCTGGTTCAAATGGTATTTTTATTTTCAGTGTTCTTAGGAAACAATGACTGTACCATTTTACAGTTCCAGCAGCAGTGTATGAGAGTTCCAATCTCTCTGCAGCCTCGCCACCATTTGTTATTTTCTGTATTATTGAACTTTGCTATTATTGCAGAGGTGAGATGACATCTCATTTTTGTTTTGATTTGTATCTCCCTAATGGCTAAAGATGACAAGCAATTCCTCATGTGGTTTTGGCCACCAGCATATTGTCTTTTGTGAAGTGTCTGTTCATGTCTCTTGCCAATTTTAGAATTGGATTATTTGTCTTTTTGGCATTAAGGTGTTGAAGTTTTCTATAGATTTTGGAGATTAGTCTTTTGTCAGCTATGTCATAGGCAAATATTTTCTCCAAATCTGTACATTCCCTTTTTACCCTTTTCATGAAGTTTTTCAATGTGCATGAGAACTTAATTTTAAAAAAGTCCCAGTCATCTAGCTTCTCTTCCACTCCCTGTGCATTCTGGGTTATGTTTGATAGTCCATTTATGCCATAAATTAGGGCCCCTAGATTTACTCCTATTTTATCTTTGATGAACTTTATAGTTTTGGGTTTTACATTTAAGTCTTTGATCCAACTTGAGTTTGTTTTTGTGTATGTGTCTTGTTTCATTTTTCTTTAAGTGGATATCCAATTTTTCCAGCTCCATTTGTTAAAGAAGTTATCCCTTCCCCATTTAATAGGCTGTGGTCCTTTGTCTAAGATCAGCTGTCCACAAGTGGATAGTTCTATTTCTGGTTTTTTGATTCTGTTCCATTGGTCTGTCTGTCTGTCATTGTACCAGTACCATGATGTTTTGACTACTGTGGCTGTATAGTAGGTTTTGAGATGCAGGAATGTAAGACCTCCCATTTTGTTCTTCTTTTTCAGTAGTGCTCTGCTTACCCAAGGTCTCTTTCCTTTCCATATGAAGTTAGTAATTGGTTTTTCCATATCCTTAAAAAAGTTGTGTTGGTGTCTGCATTGGGATTGCATTAAATGTGTAGATTGCTTTTGATAGTATTGACGTTTTCACAATACTCAGTATTCCTATACATGGGCAGAGTAAGGAAGCAGTGACAGAGATCCAGATAAGTTTGGGGATCCAGACCACAGACCTCCCAAGCAGCAGGAAAGCAGAGAAAAAGACATGGGATGGGGGAACAAGGACAGAGAAAGGAAGAAGCAGCAGGGATCCAGGTAAGGCTGGGACCAGGCCATATCCCCAAGTGGCAGGAAAGAGGCATGGATTCATGTAAGGGGAAGGTGGGGAGAGTGGAGAGGTTTTGAACAGCTAAAGGAGACAAACTCATCTGTCAGTTTGTCCTACTGTGATGGTGTTTTGCTGTAAGGATTGAGGCTGTGCCACTGGTGTCTCAAACTCAGTGGGTTTGCACATCGTACACAGGTTTCAACAGCTTACAGACTGAGACAGACTAGGAAGAAGGAGGAGGCCATCCACTTCTGAAGAACTGTCCAGGGAAAACCTTATGAATAGCAAAGAAACACTGTCTGACACATTACTGTACAACTTTATGAATAGCCCAGAAACATTGTCTGATACAATGCAGGAGGATAAGCTACGTAGGTCAGAAAACTCTCAAAATAGCACTGGAAAAGAGCTTCATCATCAGAGTAGAACTAGCCTTACTGATAACTGATAATGTAATACTTTCAAGTCCTCCATTTGCTGATGTGGTTTGACTCAAATCGAGGAGAAACAGCTGCAAACATCTATTAATAATTGGAACATGAAATGTAGGAAGTATGAATCTAGGAATATTGGAAGTAGCCTAACATGAAAAGGAACATATAAAAATTAATATTCTAGGCCTTGATAAGCTGAAATGGACTGGTTTTGGCCATTTTGAATCAGACAACCCTATATCTACTATTCCAGGAATGACAATTTGAAGAGGAATGGTGTGGTGTTCATCATCACAAAGGATGTTTCAGGATCTGTCCTGAAGTACAATGCTGTCAGTTATAAGATAATATCCATACATCTACAAGGAAGACCAGTTAATACAAATATTACTCAAATTTATGAACCAACTATCAAAGCCAAAGATGAGGAAATTGAAGATTTTTATCAGCTTCTGCAGTCTGTAATTTACTGAACATGCATTCAGGATGTGTTAATTATCACTGGAGAATGGAATGCAAAAGTTGGAAACACAGAATCACCAGTAGTTTGAAAATTTGTCCTTGGTGACAGAAATGATGCTGGATATCGCATGATAGAATTTTGCAAGGCCAATGACTTATTCATTGCAAATAACTTTCTTCAACAACACAAATGGTGGTTATACATATAGACTTCACAAGATGTAATACATAGGAATCAGATTGACTACATCTGTGGCAAGAGGCCATGAAGAAGCTCATTATCTTCAGCCAAAACCAGGCAAGGAGCTGATTGTGGAACAGACATCAACTGTCCATATGCAAGTTCAACTTGAAGTTGAAGGCCGTTAAAACAAGTCCATGAGAGCCAAAATGTTATCTTGAATATATCCCTCCTGAATTTAGAGGTCATCTAAAGAATAGATTTGATGCATTGAACACCAATGACCAAAAACCAGAAGAATTGTGGGATGACATCAAGAAATCATCCATGAAGAAAGCAAAAGGTCACTAAAAAGATGAGAAAGGAAGAAAAGACCAAAATGGATGACAGAAAAGAATCTGAAACTTGCTCTTGTGTGGAGAGTAGCTAAAGCAAATGGAAGAAATGACAAGATAAAAGAGCTGAACAGAAGATTTCAAAGAGCAACATGAGCAGACAAAGCCAATTACTATCATGAAATGTGCAAAGACTTGGACATAGAAAACAAAAAGGGAAGAACACAATCAGCATTTCTAAAGCAGAAAGAACTGAGGAAAAAATTAAGCCTTGAGTTGCAATATTGAAAGATTCTATAGGCAAAATATTGATGATGCAGGAACCATCTAAAGAAGATGGAAGGAATACACAGAGACACTGTACCAAAAAAAAAAAACTGGTCAATCTTCATCCATTTCAGGAGGTGACATATATTCAAGAACCAATAGTATTGAAGGAAGAAGTTGGAGCTTCAGTGAAGGAATCGGTGAAGAACAAGGCACCAGGAATTGACAGAATACCCATTGAGATGTTTCACCAAATGGATGCCACACTGGAGGCATGCACTCGGTTATGCCAAGAGATTTGGAAGACAGCTACCTGGCCAACAGACTGGAAGAGATCCATATTTGTACCCATTCCAAAGAAAGGTGATCCCACAGAATGTGGAAATTATCAAACAATATCAGTAATATCCCATGCAAATAAAATCTTATTGAAAATAGTTCAAAAATGGTTGCAGCAGTATACTGACAGAGAACTTCCAGAGGTGCAAGCTGGATTCAGAAGATGATGTGGATAAAGGGATATAATAGCTTCTGTCAGATGGATCTTGGCTCAAAGCAAAGAATACCAGAAAGATGCTTACTTGTGTTTTATTGACTATTCAAAGACATTTGATTGTGCAGATCATAACAAATTGTGGATGACATTGAGAATATTGGAATTCCAGAACACTTGATTGTGCTCAAGAGGAACCTATATATTGACCAGGAAGCTGTTGTTCAAACAGAACAAGAGGACCTTGCATAGTTTAAAATCAAGAAGGGGGTGCATCAGGGTTGTATCCTTCCCCCATACTTATTCAATCTATATGCTGAGCAAATAATCCGAGAAGCTGAACTGTATGAAGAGGAATGTGACATCAAATTGGAGGAAGAATCACTAAGAATCTGTGAAACACTGATGACACAACTGCTTGCTGAAAGTGAGATAACTTGAGGCACTTACTGATGAAGATTGAAGAATACCATCTGCAGTATGGATTATATCTCGATATAAACAAAACAAAAATCCTCGCAACTAGACCTAAGCAGCATCACAATAAATGGAGAAAACATTGAAGTTGTCAAAGACTTCACATTGCTTGGTTCTACAAGCAACGTCAATGGAAGCAGCAGTCAAGACATTAGACAACATACAGCACTGGGCTAATCGGCTGCAAGGGACCTCTTTCAAGTGCTAAGGAGCAAGGATGTCTCCTTGAGGACTAAGGTGCCCCTGACACAAGCCATGGTATTTTCAATCACTTCATATGCATGTGAGAGCTGGACAATAATTAAGGAAGACGAAAGAAGAATTGATGCTTTTGAGTTGTGGTGCTGGTGAAGAATGCTGAAAGCACTGTGGACGCTAAAAGAACTAACAGGTCTGTCCTGGAGGAAGTGCAGCCAGAATGCTCCTTGGAAGTGAGAATGGCTCGCTTACTTTGGTCATGTTGTAAGAAGGGACCATTCCCTGGAGAAGGATGTAATGTTTGGTAAGGTGGAGGGTTGACAAAACAGGGGAAGGCCCTCATTGAGATGGATTGACATAGTGGCTGCAACAATTGGCTCAAGTATGGCTGGGATCATGGAGCTGGTGCAGGACCAGGTGGTGTTTTTTTCTACTGTGCAGTGGGTCGCTATGAGTTGGACACAGCTCAATGGCACCTAACACCACCACCAACAACATACATACATGAACAAGGGAGGCTTTTTTTTTTTTTCATTTATATATATCCCTTGTAGTTTCTTGTTGTACTGCTTTATAGTTTTCTTTGTATAGGTCTTATGTGTCTCTGGTAAGATTTATCTCTAGATATTTTATCTTTTTAGTAGCTACTGTAAATGATATTGCTTCCTTTATTTCTTGTTCAGAGGTCTCTTTGTGGGTGTAGAGGAATTCAACTGATTTTTTTTTCTATGTTGATCTTGTATCCTGCCACTTTGTTGAACCTCTCCATTAATTCCAGTAGTTCTTTTTTTTTTTTTTCCTGAATCTTTTTTCATGTATAGGATCATGTAATCCACAAATAGAGAGAGATTTACTTTCTCTTTGCCAATTTGGATGCCTTTTATTTTTCTTTCTTGCCTTATTGCCCTGGCTAGGACTTCCAATAAAATGTTAAGTAGGATTGGTGATAGATAACATCCTTGTCTGCTTTCCATTTGTAAGCAGAATGCTTTGAATCTTTCTCCGATAACAATAATGTTGGCCATTTCATTATGTTGAGGAATTTCCCTTTTATCCCTATTTTGCTGAGAGTTCTGAACAGAAATGGGTGTTGGATTTTATCAAATGCCTTTTATGTATCAATTGATATAATATTACAGTTCTTTTGTTTTGTTTTGTTAATGTGGTAGATTACATTGATAGTTTTTTCTGATGTTGAACCATCCTTGCATATTAGGCATGAGTCCCATTTGGTCAAGATGTATTATTTTTTGAGAAGTTATTGGATTCTCTTGGCTGGGATTTTTTTGAAGATTTTTTATAAATACACTTTATTGAAATATAATTTACATACAGTGAAATACACAAAACTAAAGTGACATGGGTCAATATATATATACTTTTTTTTGCAGTGTTTCCTCCCGTCCTGTCCCACCACTGGGAACCAACAAAGAAAGTTTTCTTCCATATATAAACCTTTCCTTGAGTTTTTATAGTAATGAACTAATACTATATTTGTCTTTTTGTGATTGAAATTTTCACTCAGCATAATGACCTCCAAGTCCATCCATGTTATACAGTGCTTTGCAGATTCTGCATTATGCTTTAGAGTTGCATAGTATTCCATTGTGCATATGTACCATAGTTTGGTTATCCATCCTTCTGTTGATGGGCACCTAGATTGTTCCCATCTTTTTGTTATTGTAAGTAGTGCTGAGATGAACATGAGTGTGCACATATCTGTTCTTGTTCTGGCTCTCTCTTATTTAGTGTATATACCTAGTAATGGGATTGCTGTGTCAAGTAATATTTCTAATACCAACATTTTAAGGAATCACCATAGTGTACTCCACAGTGCTTATATAATTTTACAGTCCACCAGCAGTGTATGAGAGTCCCAATCTCTCCTCATCATTTCCAGCATTTGTTATTTTGTGTCTTGTTGAATTTTGTCATTAGGGCTGGAATAAGATGATATCTCATTTTTTTTATTTAAATCTCTCTGATGGCTATTGATCATCAGCATATCTTCATGTATTGGCTGGCTGCCTGAATATCTTTGGTGAAGTGTCTATTCATGTCTTCTGCCCATTTTTGATTGGATTGCTAATCTTTTTGTTGTTGAGATGTTGGAATTTTCTATAAACTTTAGAGATAAGTCCCTTGTTACATATGTAATTATCAAGTCTGAATTTGCTGTTTTGTTATGTGCTTTTTCATGGTGCTCCTGACTTCTTTGTTCCATATAATTTTCTGTGCTGAGCTTATTTTGTTTAAGAATGATATTATCACTTCCTTCATTGCTATTGTTTTAGTATTTGCTAAATATTTGTGATGGTTTTTCATTTTTCTTTGTGGTTACCTTGTGACTTATAATTTTCTTCCCAAGTTTAGAACAGTCTGTTATATCTTGCAGTTGTCTTGATTTCCCTACCATTTAGAAGTTCTGTAAGTACAGAATTTATTCCCTCTTTTTTGTTTTTAGTTGTCCTCATTTTTCAATTGATACACTTCCTTCCCTGTTAACAATCTTGTAGGTTTATTTACTTTGGATACTTGCTTAACTGGGTTGGTTTCTGCATTATGTCATCATGTGTGTTAATGGTTGGTTGTAGTTTGTTGTTGTTGGTTCTCTGTCCAAAAGACTCCCTTTAGCATCTCCTGTAAAGTTGGTCTGGTTTTAACAAATTCTCTTAATTTTTGTTTATCTGGAAATGTTCTAATTTCATCATCATATTTGAGGGAGAATTTTGCTGGGTTCATAATTCTTGGTTGAAAATTTTTCTCTTTCAGGGTTTTATATATGGCACCCCATTTTCTTCTTGCCTGCATGGTTTCTGCAAAGAAATTTGAACTTAGTCTTATTGATCGCCCCTTGTAGGTAACTTTTCATTTTTCCCATACTGGTTTCAGAATGCTTTCTTTGTCTTTGGTTTTGGTGAGTATGATGATGATATGTCTTTGTGATTTTCTTTTGCAGTTTATCCCATTTGGAGTTTGATGGACTTCTTGAATGGATATTTTCTCATCTTTCATCATATCAGGGACATTCCCTTACAACAATTCCTTGAAAACCTTCTCAGTGGTTTTATTTGTCTCTTCTTGTTCTAGAATTCCAATGCAAACGAAACTCACTGCCCTCGAGTCATTTCTGACTAATAGTGACCCCTTCTTGGGTTACTGAGACAGTATCACTATGGAAGTAGATTTCCCAACCTTCCTTCTGAGGAGTGGCTAGTGGGTTTGAACCACCATCCTTCTGGTTTGCAGTCAAATGCCTTAGGCACTATGTCACCAGAGCTCCCACTTAGGTTATTCCTTTTGATGGTAGCCCACATGAACCTTAGGCTTTCTTCATTTTGTTTTGATCTTTTTTTCTGACTGATCCCTTTCCAAAGAAGTTTTGAGGTATGTGTCTTCTATCTCACTAAGTCTGACTTCCATTGATTAAATTCTCCACCTTCGCATGTTCAATGTGCTATCTATTTCTAAAAATTTAGTATTAATCTTCTGGATTTCTATCTGTGTATTTTGTGTCATTTTTAATTTTTCATTTATTTTGTCATTTTGTTCTTGTGTTGTCTTTCAAATTTGTTCTAGGAATTTATCTTTGCTTTACTCTATTTTGTCAGTTTTCCTTGATCTGTCTCTCAACCTGTTGAAGGTACCTAAATATAATTATCCTGTATTCCTTATCAATAAGTTCCAATGCTGCTTCTTCTTCACAGATGTTTTGGGTCTCTATCCTGGTCCATTGTTTCTCCAAGTTTAACTTGCTTCTTTGTGTGGACTGTGATGCTCTTTTGTCTCTGAGACATTGTGAATTTTTGTGTTTATATTTAATTGGTGATTGTATGTTGGAGTAGCTTGCCACAATTTTCATTTTCTTTGTTTTGTTTGGATGTTATCTATATAAGCATGGTACTATGCTCCTCTATTGCTTACACACTTATACACTCACCACTTGTCTCCTTTCCCATTGTCCAGCTCCCATATATCACTGCCATCCTTGGTAAACAGAGCCTATACTGGTCCTAAGGGAGCTCTGGTAGCATAGTGGCTAAGACACTTGCCTGCTAACCAGACGGCTGGCGGTTCAAACCCACCAGCCACTCCTCGGAAGGAAGGTTG
>NW_006921667.1:345443-346087 GCF_000298275.1 Orycteropus afer afer | reverse complement strand
TCAAGTCAGATCTGACTCACAGCAACCCATCCTTGGGTTTCCAAGGTGGTATCACTATGAAAGTAGATTGCCCAACCTATGTTTTGAGGAGTGTCTGTGTGTTTGAACCACCAGGCTTCTGGTTAGCACTCAAATGCTCTAGGCACTATACCACCAGAGTCCTGGGTCACTTGAAATATCCAAAATGGCCACCACTGGTCAACATTCAAAATGACTCTGCCCTCTGGACAGCCAAAAGTCCACAGCTTGGGTTGTTTCCCTCCTTGCTGTTTCCCTTCCTAGTCATAGGTCACCAGCACAGTCATCCCTGTAGCCGTTGGTGACCAGGGTTGACGTTTGGGTCAATTTTCATTGCCCAATCTCACACCAGCTCCATGATCCCTGCTGTACTTGAGCCCATCATCGCAGTCACTATGTCAATCCATCTCGTTGAAGGCCTCCCCCTCTTCCATTGACCCTCCACCCTACCAAGCATGACATCCTTCTCCAGGGAATGGTCCCTTTTGACAACATGAGCAAAATAGGTGAGACAAAGTCTGGCCATTCTTACTTTCAAGGAGCATTCCAGGTGCACTTCCTCCAGGACAGATCTGTTAGTTCTTTTAGCAGTCCATGGTACTTTCAGCATTCTTCGCCAGCACCGC
>NW_006921667.1:342019-343074 GCF_000298275.1 Orycteropus afer afer | reverse complement strand
GGTCCAAGATTATCTTCTGTGTCTGTGTTAATTGGTTTCCCTTTTCTTTGTTGAAGAGGGTCTGTACAGTCCTTCTGCCTAGTCCGCCATCTTGCTGGGTATCTATTTGAGTGTAATTTTTGATAGGTATGGATTGATTGCTGTCATTCTGTTGTGTTTTTTGTCATGTTGTTGGAGATTTCCTTGGTCCAAATACTTTTCTGTGCTGAGTTCATTTTGTTGTCAAGTGTTTCCTCTCTTTTCTTCTTTATTGTTGGTTTTATACTTACTAAGGCCATATGTTTTCCTTCTTTCTGAGTTTGCTTAGGGGGATTGTAAATTTTCTCTGTGGTTACTTTGGAGTGAATTCTTGTCTCTGTACATTTGGAATAGTCTGTTCGATAAAGACATTGTCCTGTTTCCTCTCCATTTGGAAGTTTTGTACATAGAACTTTTATTTGGTCTAATTCCTTTATTTCTGGTGTCTTTTGCAGATTAGCTTCCTTTTCTTTTGGGATACAATGTTTCATGGGCTTACTTTGAGCATCTATTTATGATTCCACTTTAGTGTTGATGTCACATGTCTTGGTTTTAATGTGTTGTTCTCTGTTGTGGGTTCTCTATTGGAAGGACTTCCTTAAGCATCTCTTGAGGGTTAGTCTGTTTTTCACAAAAACCCTTAATTTCTGTTTGTCTGAGAATGTCTTCATTTCACCCTCATATCTGATGGACCATTTGGATGGATATAGAATTCTTGCTTTTCCTTCATTGTTTTACATATGCTGTCCTATTTCCTTCTTGCCTGCATGGTTTCTGCTCAGTAATTAGAACTCAGCCTAACTTATTGTCCATTGTAGGTCACATTTCTTCTTTCTTTGGCTGTTCACAAGATTATTTTTCTGTCTTTGATTTTGGAAAGTTTGATTATGATATGTCTTGGTGACTTTCTTTTGGGATCAATCCTGTATGGGGTTCACTGAGCTTCTTGAGTAAATATATTTTCTTCCTTCACCATATGGGAGAAATTTTCTATTACTAAGCCTTCCATAATTTTCTCTGTGGTTTTTTTTTTTTTT
>NW_006921667.1:337565-341919 GCF_000298275.1 Orycteropus afer afer | reverse complement strand
GTTCTTTAGATGATCTCTAAATTCAGGAGGGATATATTCAAGATCATATTTTGGCTCTCCTGGACTTGTTTTAATTGTCTTTAACTTCAAGTTGAATTTGCATATGAGCAGTTGATGGTCTGTTCTACAATCAACTCCTGGTCTGGTTTTGGCTGAAGATATTGAGCTTTTTCAACACCTCTTGCCACAGATGTGGTCAGTGATTCCTGTGTGTTCCATCTAGTTGAAGTCCACATGTAGAGCCACCGTTTGTGCTGTTGGAAAATGGTGTTTGCAATGAACAAGTCGTTGGTCTTGCAAAATTTTACCATGCGAGTTCCAGCATTATTTCTGTCATCAAGGCCAAATTTTCCAACTACCGGTGATTCTTCTTTGTTTCCAACTTTTGCATTCCAGTCACCAGTGATAATTAACATCCTGATTGTATGTTCAGTCAATTTCAGACTGCAGAAGTTGATAATAACCTTCAATTCCCTCATCTTTGGCTTTGGTGGTTGGGGCATAAATTTGAATAATAGTTGTATTAATGGGTCTTCCTTGTAGCCGTATGGATATGTACAACATTGTACTTCAGGACAGATGTTGATACATCCTTTTGATGAAGAGTACCATACCATTACTCTTCAAACTGTCATTCCCAGCATAGTAGATCACATGGTTTTCTGATTCAAAATGGCCAAAACCAGTCCATTTCAGCTCACTAATGCTGAGGATATCGATCTTTATGCGTTCCATTTCATTTTTGACAACTTCCAATTTTCCTAGATTCATACTTGGTACATTCCATGTTCCGATGATTAATGGATGTCTTTAACTGTTTCCCTCCAATTTGAGTGGTGGCACATCAGCAAATGGAAGTTTCGAAAACTTTACTTTATCCATATATGTAAGGTTGGATTTACTCAGATGATGCAGCTCTTTCCCAATCCTATTTTGAGAGCCTTCTAACCTAACTGGACTATTCATAAAGTTGCAAGGTAATGTATCAAACAGTGTTTCTTTACTCTTCAGGTTTTCCCTGGCCAATTCTTTGAGAAGTGGGCGGCCTCTATACACTATACTTCTGTGTACTTTCTTTCAAAGCTCAGAGCTCCACGGTTATTTTCTGTACCTCTGTCAATCATTTCTCTTTTCTTTGTTGAAGAGGGTCTGTGTAACTTGTCTGCCTATTCTGCCATCTTACCAGAAGTCTCCAATTTTGTTGAAGATATTGCATCTATATTCATGAGTGATATTGGTCTATGGTTTTCTTTTTTAGTGGTATATTTCCTGGGTTTTGGTATCAGTTTTATGCTTGTGTCATAAAATGTATTTGTAAGTATTCCATCTTTTTCTAAGTTCTGGACTAGCTTGAGTAGTATAGGTGTCAACTCCTCCCTGAATGCTTGTTAAAATTCTCCACTAAAGCCATCAGACCAGGACTTTTCCCTGTGGGAAGATTTTTTCTATGACCTATTCAATTTCTTCCTTTGTTATGAGTCTGTTCAAGTATTCTGTCGCCTACTGGGACAGTTTAGGTATGTCTTGTGTTTCTAGAAACTTGTCCATCTCTTCTAGGTTCTCAAATCTTTTGAAATACAATCCTTCATAAGATTCTGTCGGTATCTTTTTATTTCAGTTGGTTCTGTTGTGATGTCAGCCTTTTTATTTATTATTCTTGTTGTTTGCATCTTCTCTTTCTTTTCTTTTGTTAGATTTGTCAATGATTTGTCAATTTTGTTAATCTTTTCAAAGAACCAGCTTCTCATTTTGTTGATTTTTTCTATTGTTCTTGGTTTTCTGTTTCATTTATTTCTGCTCTGATCTTTTATTATTTCCTTACTTCTGGATACTGTAGGTTTCTTTAGTTACTCTTTTTCTATTTATTAGAGTTGTTGAGTTAGAGTATTGATTTTGTTTCTTTCCTCTTTTTGATGTGTGCATTTATTGCTATAAATTGACTTTTGAGTACTGCTTTTTCTGTGTTCCGTAGGTTTTGGAAGAAGTATCTCCGTTCTTGTTTGTTTCTAGGGATTTTTTTTTCACTCTTTATTTCTTCTATTACCCACTAGTTTTAGAGAAGTGTATTATTCAATGTCCATATGTGTGGTGGTTAAGTTTGTGTATCAACTTGGCTAGGCTCGGTTGAGTGGCTAGGCAGCTGGATGTAGTATTCCTCATGATGAGACTGGTAATCAACTCTATGGTGGAATCTATTGTGGGCAGCTGAGTAGCTGCCTTTGGGTATGTGGTCTGCTTCCTGTGTATAAGAAACAGTTTTGGAAATGATTTCTAGCTTATGGCACACTTGAACCCTGTATGTAGCCGAGTCATTGTTCAGCAGGCTGCCATGCTCTGCCTTTCTTGGAAATTTCAATGAACTTGAATCAATGCCCTGCTGTGTTGTTTGGTAACATTGGCATTATACCATTTTATTTGTCAACCTTGGGTTTGTTAGCCTCAGCTGCCTGAGTGAAGAGATGCCTCTAGTTTCAGTGGGCTGGGAGCCAGAGGCAGAGCTGAAGCCCAAGGTTGAGGGGCTTACACTCAGCCCCTAGATCTTGGCACCTGCAAGTTGAACCTCTAGCCTCCCAAATTGTAAGAGAGTAAACACCTGTTTGTACAAACCATCCCATTTTTTGTGTATTCTTATCAGAGTGGCATGTAACCAGAACAACATGTTTGATGTTTTTTTCTTTATCTTTTTATTATTAATTTCTAATTGTATCCCAGGCAGATGCTTGGCAATATTTCAATGTTTTTGAATTTACTGAGGCTCATTTTCTATCCCAACATATAATTTATTCTGGAGAATGCTCCATGTGCTCTGGAGAATAATGTGAATTGTGCTTTTGTTGGGTGGAGTGCTCTGTCTATAAGGTTGTGTTGATTGATTGTGCTGTTGAGTTCTTCTGTATTTTTTCAGTTTTTCTTTTTTTTTTCAGTTGATCTGTCTCTCCTTGAAAGTGCTGTGTTAATGTCTCCTACTACTTGCAGTGTAGTAAATTACATAGTGTAGCTTTATTAGCCATAAATCTTTTGTAAACTCCATGGTAGAATTTGCCATGAGAACTGAGTAGCTCCTGATTGGTAAAATTATCCACTTAGCATATTTCTGTTGAGTGTAGCACCAAGTAATTTTCTGGGAAGTTCACTCTGTCTTAGGTGTGTAGAATTCTGATGTTGGCATAGGTTAATTTGGTCATTCTGCCAGGCTCAAAAAGGAGCCCTCCTAGAGGAAGAGTGAGTCTCTCTGACTGTTGGCTGAGAAAGACGAGCTGGTGAGAGAAATGCACTCCTGAGAGACACATGCTGCTGAGAGAGAGACACTGAGAGACATATGCTGCTGAGAGACACTGAGAGAAATGAACTGCTGAAGGAGAAACACCGAGAGACCTGCATAGTTAGATGTTCCTGCATTTGAATTGTAGCCTGGTGTTTCCCTAATAAACCCCATAATCTGTGAGTTCTTTGTGGCCACTGAAGTGAATTATCAAACCCAGGAGAAAGGTGGTGGGTGCTGTGGGAAGAAACACTGGTGAAAGGGCTGGAGGGAGGAAGCATTTCTGGCCTCACAGGAACAGGCCTTGGGCTACTGGTGGTGATTCTGTCTTCCTTTTGTGGGGTTAGAGGAAGTAAGAAGAGGTGACCTTCTTGTCCCGTTAGCACTACTATTATAAGGTTGTCTATTTTCCCTTTCAATTCAATTAGTATTTGCTTCATGTATTTTGGGGCACATTCATTTTGTGCATAGATATTTATTGTAAAATGTCTTCTTGGTCAACTGACACTTTCAGCATCATTTAGTGTCCTTCTTTGTCCCGTGTGCTGTTTTTCACCTTAAAGTCTATTTTATCAGAAATTAATATTGCCACTCTTGCTCTTTTTCGGTTACCATTGGTTTGATATATTTTTTTTCCACCCCTTAACTTTTAATTTGTTTTTATCTTTGTGTCTAAGGTGGGTCTCTTGAAGGCAGCATGTCAAAAGTTCTTCTTTTCTTATCCAGTCTGCCACTCTCTTTCTTTTGACTGGTTCATTTAGTCCATTCACATTGAGTGTAATTTTTTTTTTAATTTGGCTGAAGATTTATAGAGCAAATTAACTTTCCATACAGCAGTTCACATATACATTGTCGCATGTCATTGACGACAGTTTACCACAATGCAACAGCTCCCCTCCCACTTCCTCCCCATAGTTACCTCTTCCCAGTATCCATCCCTCCATACTCTCCTGCGCCCTGAGCTGTCTTCCTGTGCATAAGCAGCCAATCCTTCTCCCATGATTGTTCTCTCCAGGGCGTGTGTCTACTTGAGGTAAATGTTTAATTCATATGCCTGTACCTTGTTTGGCTGGAAACCACAGGTGTGGGTTC
>NW_006921667.1:325130-333561 GCF_000298275.1 Orycteropus afer afer | reverse complement strand
TGTGTGTGTGTGTGTGTGTGTGTGTGTTTTGTTTTCTTTAGCCTCTTCTTGTTCTGGTATGTTGTTTCTTTTCATGTCATCCCATATAACTCTTAGGTTCTCTTTATTTCTCTTAAATCTGTTTTCTCTTCATACAAGCTGGGTCAAGGGATTTATCTTTTAGTTGAGAAATGTGTTCTTCACCCAGTCCTAGCCAATTCTTCTGTGCTTCCACTGTGTTGTTTAATTCTTTAATTTTGGTATATATCTTCTGGATTTCTAACTGCTTTTCTGTAGGAGTTCTGATTGTGTATTAATCTTGTTATTTCTTTCTTGAACGGTTTTTCTGAGTTTTTCCAGGGTACTGTCTGTGTTCTCCTTGATTCTGTTTGAAGTTTCCTTAAGCTCTTGTAGAGTTCTATAAATATATCTTCTAAATTCCTTCTCAGATAATTCTATTGTCCCCTCTTCCTCCATGTTTAATGAGATTTTATTTCTACTGCCTTATCCTTTCTTTTTTTTTTTTTAGATTTGAGGTTGCCTGTTGCTTTCTAGACATTTTAAAGTTGTTTAAAGTTGTTCTTTTTTATTGTTATTTATGTATTGATTTATTTTACCTTTAAATATTTTTGCACAGGTGGAGCTAGTGTACTTTATTTTTTGGTTTATTAATTCAGTGTGCAGTGTTGCTCTGCAGTTTTCTTTGTTTTGATGGAAGCACTGTGGGGAATGTGGAGGGATGCAGATCTTTGTTCATCATGAAGTGGATTTACAGTTGGGATGAACAGATGTCATCATGTCTTGATGTGGTTCTTCTATAGGGTGAAGCAGGGAAGAAGCAGAAAAAGGAGGAAGAAAAGAAAATAAAGTTCCAAGGCACCAGTAGTGTGTCCCTGCTTTCCACATTTCCATGGCTTGGCTCAACTGCTAACGATGACGTTACAGTGCAACTCACAGGTCCACAGTTCAAAATCATCAAAGACTCAATGGTTAGGGAGCCGCTACTTCCCATCTGAGTCAGATAGACACAAAAAAACAGCATACTTAGGACCCCTTTGTGCTAAAAAGCTGTCTTGGAAAATCTGGACCCCAGCCCCATGCCATGAACTCATCCCAGAGCCTGACTCTCTGTGGTGTGTTTCTCTTTCCACTCCCAACTCAGTGGAAATCTGAGCCAGAGGGTTCTCTGGTTTATTTCTCAGAAATGCCATCCACCCAATCAGCTCAGTTCCCAAGGTTATTGATGGAAGCCACCACTGTGGAGAGTACAAGTTCCTGGAACTGCCATTGGCTTCCCTGTGTTTCCACTTCACTGCTTAGAAAGTTCTCCTTTGCTCTTCCCCATCAGCTTGCATGCCACAGAGCAGGTTCATTTATTTTTATTCTTCCTGTTTATTCACACTGCCTCTCCCCCATTCTCCCCCCTTTTTTTTCTTTTTCTGCACTAAATCTTACCTTCTCCAAGCTCATGAGCTGTTGACAGCCCCAGAATCCCTGCTTCAAATTGCTGCACCAAGTTTATTAGGCATTAAGATGCTAGAGGGAACAAATGTGTGGGCTACAGACATGACACCATATTCCAGACCCCCTTTTAACTCTTATTTGCTACAGGCAAGGAGAGACTAATTGTTGTGTATAGATGGCTGCTTGCAAGCTTTTAAGACTTCAGTCACTACTTATCAAAGTTGGATGTAGAACAATGTTTTGTGTAGTATGTTATACCTTGATGTCCCCTACAACCATGGTCCTGAGCCAATGGGCTGAACTACTTGCTCCCTGAGAGCAGTTGGCTGTGGCTAAGAAATTATAAATTTATCCCATGTTAGTTATACTTATATATGGACATTCTTACAGCACATACAAATACATAAGTAGAAATATTGCCTGCCAAACACATATGGTCATGGGGGAAAAATGAACTTTACAAATATCATTAATATTAACTACCTTGAAAAAGGAAGATTATAGTGGATTATCTGAGTGGCCACAACCTAATCACATGAACCTTTGAATGTGGAAGACAAAAAAAGAAAGGGGTGGTTGGAGAGTTGCAATGTGATGTACTGGCTTTGAAGATAGAGGAAGCAGGCTACAACAAAAGAATAAAGTACCTCCTAGAGGGTGGGAATGGCCTCTAATTGACAGTCAATAAGAAAGCAGAGACTTGGGTCCAACACTAGTAAAAAACTGAATTCTGCCAACAACTTGGATGACCAAGGAGATGGATCCTTCCATAGAACCACCAGGAAAACAAATGCAGCCCTGCATTAACTACAGATTTATAAAATATTAAATTTGTGCAGCACAAGCTTCTAAGTTTAAGACAATTCATTACATTAGCAACAGAAAACTAATACAAAAATATGTTAGGAGAAGTAAGGTAGTTGGCAGATTTGTAGACACCCCAACTAGATATGTTAAAAATTGATACACTAACGTTAATGTTGGATCCTGTATATCTCTTCCCCCAACTCCTCCCTTTTTTACCCTTAAGGATATAGAAAGTTTTCACTGGTTAAATAAATAAATAAATTATAAGACTCATATAAAAGTATAAGAGAAGAAAGATAACAACAACCAATAATGGCAAATTGTCACTATTTTCAATCACTTTCTGTTCCTTGAAGCATATTATTAAAAGTGGATGTGTGGGTCTGTGCTAGTACAGTGGCCTTGTCACTTTGGAGAGTGAGTTAATGCCTATATACTTGTGAGATCTCATATAGTTCTCCTTCCAAGTTTGGTGAAAAGATCAGTAAAAATCACCCTTGAAATTGTAGGAAGAGAAGGGATCTAATACACATTTCTTCATTATTACATTTAGTTCACAAAGTGTCAGGTATGTGAAAGTTACCTTACATATGTCATCTTATTTAATCCTCACAACAATATAGGAAACCAGGATTATTATGTCCATTCTACTACAGAGGAACTGAGGCAGGAAGATCCAGTGAAAGATTGGCAGTTTGAGCCCACCCAGGGGTGCCTTTCAAGAAAACCTTCCAAATAATCAACATTAAAAATAGTATGAAGCATAGTTGGAATCATACATGGAGTTGTCATGAGTTGATGTTAACTCAATGGCAACTGGTTTGGTTACTTCAAGCCACACATGGGACTGGGTTATGTAGTATTATTACTTATCTTCACAATAACACAAAAATGCATTGGAAGGGCAAAGAAGTAGAATTAAATAAATGGAAAACAGAATCAGTAAAATTAAAGACAAATCCCTTAGTACTAATCTGCTATAGAAACAATCAGAAAAAAAAAAAAAAGGAAGAAAGTTGAAGAAAGTTTATAAACTACATGAAACAAGGAGAGTAACTTATATGTAATAGGTTATACAGAACAGGGAGAAATAAATGAATGGAGAAAATTGACAAAGATTTGTTGGAAGAGAAAACTTTACTAATATAATGAAAGGTGAGAAAACATCCATTCAAGAAGCTCAGCAAGTTCCCAACGGAATAGAATACACAGAAAATGACCAAGATATATCAAAATCAAACATTTCAAAACCACAGATAAAGAATCTTGAGATCAGCTCAGTAAAAATGTATTTTTAGTATTCTTCATCTTGGTGTTTTTAGTATTCTTCACCAATATTGCAATTCAAATGCATCAATTGTTCTTCAGTCTTCCTTATTCATTGTCCAGCTTTCACATGCATATGAGGCTATTGAAAATACAACCACTTGGGTCAGGTGCACTTTATTTTTCAAAGGGACATCTTTGCTCCTCAGCACTTTTGTAGCAGATTTACCCAATGCAATATGTCTTCTGATTTCTTGATTGATGCTTCCATGGGCATTGATCATTGTTCCAAGTAAAATGCAAATAACATGAATAAGAAATTAAATGGACAATGCCATAACAAAACAAACTGAAATTAATTAAAAGAATAATAACAGAATACTATGAAGAACTATACTCCAACTAATTTGAAAACTTAGAAGAAGAAATAGACATATTTCTAGAAACATGCTGATTACCTATACCAACAGACTGAGATGAAAAATTTTGGACAGACTCATACCAAGAAGAAATTGAACAAGTGACACAAATATACCAAGTCAAAAAAAAAGTTATGGTCTCTAGAGAATTCTCCCAAACATTCAGAGAAGAGCTGACACCACTTCTACTCAAATTATTCCAGAACATACACAAGAAGAGAATACTGCCAAATCAATTTATGAAACAAAAATAATTGTGGCACTTAAGGTGGTGTGCCAAGTTGGCTGTGCCTTGGTTTTGAGTGGCTGGGCAGCTGTGTATAGTAATTCCTCAATGTGAGATTGTAATCACCTACAAAGTGGGATCTGCTGTGAGCAGCTAAGTTGTTGCCTTCAGGGTGTAGTCAGCTTCCAGTACATAAGGAAAAGTTCTGAGAAAGATCTCTAGCTTTTTGACACATTTAGATACTACATGTGGCTAAGTCTTCATTTCTAGTTCCTGGATTTGAGCCAGTGACCTGCCAATACTGGGATTGTTCTTGGACTTAAACCAGTGGTCTACCATGCTGTCTATCAATCCTGGGATGGTGTCATTTTACCTGATGAATTAGTCCATCAGCCTCAGCAGCCAGCACCTGTCTGACTTCAGAGAAGCAGCTAGGTCTGGTGGGCCTAGAAGGAGAAGCAGACCTGAAGCCCAAGGTTAAGGGACCTTTACCCAACCCCTGTAGATGGCACTCTGAATTTGGACTTCTAGGCTCCTAATCTGTAAGATAATAAATTCCTGTTGGTTAAGCCATCCATTTGTGGTGTTTCTGTTATAGCAGCACTAGAGAACCAAGAAAATATCTGTGCAAATACGAATACAAAATCCAGGCAAAGACACTATTGAAAAAAGAAAATGATAGTCCAATCTCCCTCATGAACTGTAGTAATTAAGGTTATGTGTCAAATAGACTGGGCCTGGTTTTGAGTGGCTGGGAATCTGGATGTAGTTATTCCCCATGGTGAGATTGGTATTCAGCTCCATGGTGGAGTCTACTAGAGCAGCCTTGGGGATGTGGTCTGCTTCCAGTATATAAGAAGCAGCTTTGAGAATGGTCTGCAGCTTTTGGCATGCTTGGATCCTGCATGTAGCCAAGTCATTATTCAGCATCCTGTCATGTTATCTGCTGATACTGGGACTGTTAATGGACTTGAATTAGTGGCTTGCAGTTTGGTTTGATCATTTTGAGACTATGCCTTTTCACTTGTCAACCTTGGGTTTGCCAATCTCAGCAGCCAACATCTGCCTGAGTTAAGAAAAGCTTCTATCTTCAGTGGGCCAGGAGCAAGAGGCAGAGCTGAATCCCAAGATCGAGGGGCTTTCACGCAGCCCCTAGAGCTGACAATTTGCACTCAGACTTCTAGCCTCCCAAACTGTAAAAGAATATATCGCTGTTTGTTAAAGCCACCCATTTGTGGTACATTATGTTAGAGCAGCATGAAGTAATCAAAACATGAACAGAGTCACAAAAATTATAAACAAAATCCAAGCCAATAGAGCCCAACATTATATATATATATATATATATATATATATATATATATATATATAGTAATAATAATACATCATGTCAAATCAGAATTCATACCAGGTATACAAGGATGGTGCCACATTAGAAAAACAATCAATGTAATACACCACATAAATTTTAAAAAGCAGGAAAACTACATGGTCATATCAATTGATGCAGAAAAGACATTTAATAAAATCCAACACCCATTTCTGATAAAAACTGCAAAATAGGAATAGGAGGTATAGTGCTCAACATAATCAAAGGTAAATACACAAAACCAACATTATTCTCAATGGAGAGATACTGAAAGCATTACCCTTGCAAACCAGACAACGATACCCTCTATTACTACTCCTATTCAATAGTGTATTAGAACTCATAGGTAGAGCAATAAAGCAATAAAGGGAAATAAAAGACATTCAAATTGGTAAAGAAAAAGTAAAATGATCTCTTTTTGCAGATAAATTATCCTATACTTAGAATATCCCAGAGACTCAACAAGAAAGCTACTGGAGCTAAGAGAATAAAAGAAGTCAGTAAACTGTCTGGGTACAAGATCAACATAAAAAATCAGTCAGATTCCTCTACATTAACAAAGATAAATCTGAAAAGAAAATCAGGAAATAGATAAAAATTACAAATGTGACCCAATGGAATAAATGTAATCAGATAAATAAAAGGCTACAACAAAGAAAACTACAAAACACTACTACAAGAAACCAAAAGAGACATACACAAATGGAAAAAAATATACCATATTGATGGATAAGAAGACTTTATTTTCTGAAAATGTCAATTCTACACAAAATGCTCTAAAATATTGTTGTTGTTGTTGTTGTTGTTGTTGTTATGTGCCATGGAGTCGGCCCCAACTCATAGCGACCCCTCCTTGGGTTTCCGAGGCAGTATCACTACGGAAGTAGGATTGCCCAACCTTCCTTCCAGGGAGTGGCTGGTGGGTTTGAACCGCCAGCCTTCTGGTTAACAGTCAAGTGCTTTAGCCACTATGCTACCAGAGTAGTACAACCCAATCCAGATTCCATCATCATCTTTTGAAGAAATGGAAAAATGAATCGTTAACTTCATATGAAAAAAAAAAAAAAAAAAGAGACCTTACATAAGCAAATCATTACTAAAGAAGACAAAAGCCTCACACTTTTAGGTCTCAAAATTTATTATACTGTTTGGCAGTAATCAAAACACCCTGGTACTTGTACAATAACAGATACGTAGACCAATGGAACAGTATTGAGAATCCAGATGTAAATCCATCCACCTATGGACAGTTGTTCTTTGACAAAAGGCCAAAGTCCATTAATTTGGGAAGATACAATCTCTTTACCAACTGGTGCTGGCAAAACTGGGTGTCCATTTGCAGAAAAATTAATTAAATCCATAACTCAAACCACATACAAAAGCTAACTCAATATGAATCAAAGACCTAAATGTAAAATCTAAAAATATAAAGATCATTAAAGAAAAAATAAGAGCAAACTTAGAGACTCTAACTTATGGCATGGTTAATCTGTTGTTGTGTGCTGTGGAGTCAGACCTGACTCACAGCGACCCCTCTTTGGGTTTGCAAGGTGGTATCACTACAGAATTAGATTGTGCAACCTTCCTTCTGAGGAGTGGCTGGTGGGCTTGAACCGCCAGCCTTCTGGTTAGCAGTCAAGTGCCTTAGGCACTATGCTACCAGAGCTCCCTATTAAATATATTTAAAAATATACAAACATCAGAAGATAAACTAGAGAACTGAGAGCTCCTAAAATTTAAATACTTATTCACTTCAAAAGCAAAGTTTCTAAAGGAGTGAAAAGAGAACCTACAGAGTGGACAAAAATTTTGGGGCAATGATATATTAGCCAAGGGAACAATTGTTTAAATTTTTAGAAAAATTCTATACCTCAACAAAAGAAAGGCAATCAATCCAATTAAAAATGGGCAGAGAACATGAATAGACACTTCACTAAAGCAGACATAAAGGCAACTAACAAACACATGAAGAAATTCTCATGATCATTAGCTATTTGATAGATTCAAATGAAAACAAAAATGAAATATTATCTCACCAAAGCAATAACAACAAAGTTTAAAAAAAAAAAAAGAACAAATGCCAACAAAAGTGTGGACAGACTGAAACTCTTTTAAACTACTAGTGGGACTGTAAAATGTTACAACCACTGTCAACACAGTATGATTCTTCCTTAAAAATTTGGAAATAGTGTTATTATACAATTCAACAAACCAACTAGTAGGTATATATCCTAGAGAAATAAGAGCCATGACACAAACAGATATATGAACATCCATTGCAGCATTATTCAGAAGAGCAAAAAGATGGAAATAACTGTCCATCAACTATGAACGGATAAACTATGGTACATACACACAATGGAATATACTATATATACACAATGTTAGAAAATAATGATAAATCTGAGAAATGAGAAATGCCTCATGTGCCCCTAGAGGACATTTTGCTGAGTGAAATTAGTCAATCACAAAAGGGCTAATGTTGTATGAGACCACTATCATAATATGTCAAGAGAAGATTTACACAAATAAAGAAATATTCTTTGATGGTTTTGATGAGAGGGAAAGAGTGGGTAAATTTCTAATTAGAGAATAGACCTATACTAATTTGGGTGAAGGGAAACACAATATACAGTAATGAGAAGTGTAACACAACATGACCAATGGCAAAAAAAAAATCTCTAGGAGGCAGACAAGACTTTAAAGCAGCAAAATTAAATACTATTATATGCACAGTCTTTCAGTAAGAGTAACAATAAGCAACATCTCTGAGTAGATAGATATGTTGGCATACAAGGTGAAAGAGTTGGGAAGATGAATGGGAGTACACTCATAAGAATATATATGTTTGCCAGAGGATATTTCTGCATATGTATTTGTTGTTGTTGTTGTTGTTGTTAA
>NW_006921667.1:315048-323610 GCF_000298275.1 Orycteropus afer afer | reverse complement strand
TGGATGAAGATTGATCAGTTCTTTTTGGTACAGTGACTCTGTGTATTCCTGCCATCTTCTCTTGATGTTTCCTGCATCATTCAATATTTTGCCCATAAAATCTCTCAATATTGCAATTCGAGGCTTAAATTTTTTCTTCAGGTCTTTCAGTTGTACATACTTTAAATAACTCCAAGGATATTGTAATGCATACAGGGGACACATTTAAATCTTCTTAGCCATAACCAAACACATTGAGGGAATGACTCATTGAGTTTGGGGACTTAAGACCACAGACTTAGAGGGCAATTAGCTCAATTGACACAACCTAGTCCACAAAGACAACATTTTACATTCTATTTCAGTGAGTATGGGGTCTTAAAAGCTTGTGCTTGATCATATAAGATGCAATTATTGTTTTCTCCTCATCTGGAGCAAAGAAGAGTGAAGAAAATAAAAGGATCAAGGAAACAATTTGTCCAAGTCATGTGAACCATAGCCCCCACTACGCTGAGACCAGAAAAACTAGGCAACACCTGGCTACCACTACTGACTGTCCTGATTGGTATCACAATAGAAAGTCCTGGGCACAGAAGAAGGAAAACAAAAATGGAACAAAATTTAAAAAAAAAAAAAGTATAAAAAGACAAGACTTACTGGTCTGATAAAGACTGGTGGAAGCCCTAGTACTGTGGCCCTTAGTCACCCTTCAACATGGAACTGAACCCACCCTCAGGGATCAACTTTCAGCAAAACAATACGTAGGCCTATAAAATGAACACCAGAGAAGTAGTATAAGTAGTATATATAAGTAATATAATATAAGTAGTATATTTTCAGTATAACAACCATATAATCATTAGAGACATTGATTGGGGCATGATTTGTCCCAAAAACAAAGCTCAGGAGACTGGAAGGACAAATGGAAATGGTGAACCCAGAGAGGACGAGGAGAAGTACTGTTACATTGAGGCTATTGCAGGCAATGTCACAAAATAAAACTTGCAAGAACTGTTGAATGGAAAATTCATATACTCCATCATCTTTCACTCACACTACAATAAAAATAATTGATGCAAATTTTAACACCTTAATCGAAGCTTTTCTAATACATACTGCAGGTGTGCATTATCATCTTTGAATACCACTACATTATTTTAGGACTGTATAAAATATGTAGCATTCTGTTTCCAGAACCAAGCATTCTTTGCCAACTACTAAGATCCTATTAATTGATACACTGTGGTTTTTGGCCAGTCAGTGTCTCATTTTCCATAATGTCAATTTATGGTTTAGGGTTTCTTTGTTTTGCTTTGTTTCGTTTTTTATGGTTTGCTTGCACATTCACTCTGGATGTCGAACAAATTCATCCACCAGAGAATTCATTGTGAATTTTGGCCACAGAGCACTGGCATCTCAGTTTCTTTGTAGATTACAGACATAGAAAGTCCAGTTACTACCTCGTATTAATTTGTGTTATATTGGCCTGTTCCTGTTTTATAAAAAGAAAACAATCAACAGGAATACAGCTGGATTCCATCTGTGAGTAAACTCTTAAGCAACAAACACTTTGCAGAGGAACAGGAGAAAACCAAAACCAAACCCAATAACATTGAGTGGATCTCAACATATAGTGACCTTATAAGGCAGTTTAGAACTGTCCTTGGGTCTCTAAAAGGAGACTGTCTTATTTTTCTTCCACTGAGCAGCTAGTGGGTTTGAACCACCAATGATTTGGTTAGCAGATTAATGCTTTAACCACTACAGCACCAGAGTCCCTGAGGAACAGGAAAAGAAGCTGAAGTATGAATGAGAGAACAGGACCCTTTTGGAAAGGTTAGGCCAAGCTCAGTTGTTAGCAAGGTAATAGGTTATCTATAGTTTCAGATCATTGAGAAATTCTGGTTCATTTACTAATCTTAGTATGATCTTCAGTAATATCTCTAACCCTAGAAGTCCACTGTCTCTGATCAATTATAAACTGGACCTATGTTTAATCAATACATATTGATGATCTTGTAAATGTATTTTCCTACAGGTTTCCCAAATGAGGTAAATTGGTCATTGCTTTCTGAAGAACAAATATAAAATCAAATGAACAGAATTATTACTTCTTACAATTTAAAATTGCTTAAATGTTATATTGAATATGATAGGGTTTGTGGAATTCATGATAATTCCAGTATCCTCAAAACTTAATGTTTATCAACAAGGCAATCAACATGATGATATAAGCTATGAACATGAAAATATATCAATATTATTAATGATTTGGAAGGAAAAGTTATATCCAGTGAAATTTACACTTTTGGATGAACTGAGTGCAGTTTTCATTGTGTTCACCTTTTTATATGATAACTTTGTGTGTACTAACAGTTTAGAAAATAAATTTTCATTATAGTTCCTGAAGATCAGACACCCATCAATCAATTCATTACAATAGTTATATGGGGAATATTTGGAAGAGATGTTTTAACAAAGAGTAATTTTTGGCGAGCGAGAACTCTTCACCTGCTGAGAAAAACTGATTCCATCTTAGAAAATGAAGGTGTTGGAAGAAATTCAGAACTCTTTTGGAGAGAAAACCAAGCTGGAAATCTTTGTTTACAATGATAATAGCATTGCTACAGCAATTAATGTTGGAGATGGATAGACATCAGCCAAATATGGAGGAGCAATTGTCAGAGATAAGGCATGGCATACAGAGGTGTGTTGACAATGGTAATTGATGAATTATGGCAGCTGGAATAGCACGGACTGATAAGTGTTGACAAACAAATCAAGAATTAGAAAGAAAGTATTGAGGGCATGTCCTTTACCAGAACAAAACTTGTTAAGTACAGGTAAGGACCCAGGCTCAGAGTCTCCTGTACCCAGAATAAGATGAAACTACTGTGGTAGAAATATATCATTTTTGCTTCCTTCGTACATAGTTTCTCTTTTTCTGACAACATCACCCAATAAGCTCTTTAGGTAAACCATTCAGCACCTCACTCTTGTACAGAAATTGAGTTGAGCTTATCTCATTTCAGCTTCAAGGATGGTTATGTGGCCTTGATCCATACAAACAGAATATCAAATTCCCCTGCACTTAATGGTTGCAGAGGTGGTGTGATAAACCATGACTAGGTCTGTCCACAGAAAGACTATAATTAATATAAATAGAAAATTCTTAGGTTTTTTGGTTTAGCCCAGGAAAGGAGCAACTTCTCCAGTGATAGTGTACACCAATAATCTCAAGCTCCATAGCTGTTAGGCTTGGGCCATTGCTTGCTAAATAATATAATTATTGCCTTGTATTATAGTAAAAATTGTTTCTGGGTGCTGGGGCAGTTGAGTATGCAAAAAGAATGTGATACTCTGACCTAGAGAACCTATCCTTAGATGTTGGTAAGTCTTTGGACTTGCTTCTAAGAAAAACAAGAAAGACAATGGAAGACACTCTTCCATACATCTGAATCCTCATCTAATGTATATGCATATTTTTTGCTCTGCTTACTTACTTGATGCTTTGGAGGTAAAGCAAACTGCAAGACACTTGATCTCAGTCCAAATTGACATCACTGACCAACCTTAAACCTGAGCCAAATTTTGTGGTTAGACTTGTCTGAATTTGATTAGAGCCAATCAGAGATGATCCTCGAATATATGTTATGGTATCTATATATATCTATTTGTATTATTGTTATAGCTGTGCATTTATAAATCTAAAACTGCTGGGAGAAACCTTGTTACATTACAATGAAATCCAGGCTAAGAAAGCAAAAGCAAAGAAAAGCAGAATGAAAGATGAAGAGGGACCAGGTCTTTATGACACCACTTAACCACATGTGTAATCTATCTATTTTTGTACTATTCAATTACAGAAGGTGAAAATTTACTTTTTTCACGAGTTAGTTTGAGTTTATTTTTTGTTGTTGTTTGGTGCTATTGAGTTGTCTCTGATTCAGAGTGACCCTACATATAACAAAACACAACACTGCTTGGTCATGCACCATCTTCACAATCAATTTGTATGTGTGCTATGCATAATGCACATACATTAATAATTTACCCAAATTCAAATACAATAATAATTGATCTCAATTCAAAATGAACATTCCCTCTTTAAGCTCTTCTGACATGGTCCACATGGAATTTGGGTTGATTATCTTAGGATCTTTTCTTTGTTTCTAAAATCATTATTTTCAGACCACATTTATGACCATTGTCTACATATTTTTGTCAAAAATCAAGTTAGTTAAAGATACTCTTTTCTTCCCACTTCTCCCTACTACCCTTCTGTAGAATCCCCTGTAAAATATATCTAGAGGAGGCTAGACAGCACCACAATGGGAGAGAGAACAGCTGTAATCTGATTGAGCTCAACCTAAGACCGACTAAAAGCACTTGGATATGTGTTGGCAGGGCCAGATATGGTGGAAAAGGAAAGAATAGATAAACAAAACAGAACATCTCTGTTCTAGGATAATGTTTTTGTTTATTATGTTTTACTTCCAAGGAGTGCAAATCCTTTGCCCAGAAGATAAATTGTCTCTGATAAATTGCAAGAAATATATTCTGCAAGATACAGAGAGCAATGTCCCTATATATTTCTACAGAAACCTTAACTTGACATGAGGTCTCTCATATTACAGCAATCTACAGACACTAACAACATCTGATCCACGAGTTAGGAGACAGTAGAGGGAAAAGATATGAAAGGCATGCCAGAATTTCAAAGAGAAATTGGAAATATAACTTGTGATTCCTAAACCCTGGAAATGCATAGTGCCTGGCACATAGGAAGTGTCAAGGTCATATTTGCAGAATGATTAATTTGGTAGCCTAGTGCCTAAGACATTTGAATGCTAACCATAAGGCTTGTGGTTCAAACTCAAAAGCCACTCCTCAGAAGGAAGATTCAGCAATCTACTTCCGTAGAGATACTACCTCAGAACCCAAGGAGGGGTTGCTATAAATCAGGAACAACTTGATGGCAGTGGGTTTGGCTTTTTCTTTTCTTTTCTTTTTTTTTTTTTTTTTTTGGTACCCTGTTTGAGAAGGAGCACTGGTAGTGCAGTGGTTAAAGCAGTTGACTGCTAAACAAAAATTTCATCAGTTTGAAACCACCAGGTTGAACACTCCAAGGGATAAAGAAATAGCAGTATGCTTCTATAAATATTTACAGACTTGGAAACTCTATGAGGCAGTTCTACTCTGTCAGAATTGACTCCATGGCAGTAGCTTTAGTGGACTTACTCCATATTTAGACATTCATTGTATATCTTTAAGCACTTTCTTGCTAGAATCCTCATCCCTCCCTCTCTCACTCCATCACACCACCCTCTCCCCAACAAACACTTCAGAAATTAGAGGTAATGATATCTCTTTGATAACTCCTTCAGTAAAGCCAGGCTCAGCAAGCTTTACCTTGTCTGTTCATTAGTGCTGCCACTCTTTTGCACACACACTCTCAACACTTTCACTTTTGCAGCTGCTGCCTCCATCTTCTTGAGACTGCTGTTTGTCCTCACTAAGTGTTCATTTTCAGGACTGTTCCTCACTGTGCCACTCTGCTCAAGTCACTTTGCCACAGTAATCTATGCTACCCAGGACTGGCAACCTTTCTTTTGCCCACTGTAGGTAGTGTAGATACCTGCTTTAAAAACAGCTTCTCATTGACCCAATATCTCACTCATCCACTTTCACCAAGCAAGAGATCATGGTAAAAAACAAGCTGAAACATGTTCTCTCCTCACCTCTCTGAGACTGGTTTAGCTCCTGTACCAGGCTGGGGCTAGTTTCCTTGATCCAACTTGAAAGACAGTTTCTTACCTTTACAATCCATCAAAGAACTTCAATATGGAGAAGCATGAGAGTTCACTTATCAAGATGGGAATATATTTCCCAAAGAAACACGAAGATGATGAATCAGTGACTAAGACTCAGATTGCAATATCTGGAGACCTGAAAAAAGTTTGAACACTGAATTTGACTATGTAGGGCAATGACAACTGTTAAAAAGAGACATTGATGTAAAAATCAAATGCCAGACTATCTCTTTATTGTGAATTTTTCTATTCATCAAAAAAATAAAATAAAATAAAAACTCACTGCCGTCCACTCAATTCCAACTCATAGCGACCCCTCCTTGGGTTTCTGAGGTGGTATCTCTACAGGTATAGGTTACCCTGGTGGCTGGTGGGTTTGAATCAGCAGCCTTCTGGTTAGCAGTAAATGCCATAGAAAAAGCTTATTTCAGAGTTGAAACAGTGCTTCTTAAGCCCTAATGTACATCAAAATCAGCTGGAATACTTGCTAAAGCATATGTTATTGGACCCCACCCCAGGAGTTATAACTGAATAAATCTGGAGTAGGGAGCTGAGAACTTGCATTTTTAACAATTTCCTACATGATATTGATGATATTTGCTCAAGGACCACACTTTGAGAACTACAAGTTGGATAAAAACCTTTGGAGAAAGGAGAAGTTATGAATTAGAAGGAGAAAATTTTATAGAGACCTCCAAGAAAGTGACCAACTTATTCTCAAACACCTGTGGGTGGGAAAGAGATATCCCACTTCCAACCATTTCCATGGGTAAATAAGAATCATATGGGGAGTAGGCAGGAAAGCCTTTACTTTTCTCATTCTAGAAAGAGCTCAAGAGGTCCTTGGCCTTCTTCAGTGCCCAAAGCAGAAATCATGACTCAAGAGCTTCTCACAACAAACAGTGCAAGGCTGTTCACATTTCCAGGCCCAGTGAAAGTCACAGCTCAGGCTTTTTCATATACCTTTTCTTGAGGATCAAAGCCTATGTTGTGTGTGGCATGCTTGAGTGCACTTTCCCAGAAACAAGAGGCATTCCCTTTCAGGCACATGGTATATATAGTATTAACCAGTTAAAATATTTCTGGTGAGTCAACTCTGACAATGGGGACACAATGTGTGTCAGAGTAGAATTGTATTCCAAAGGGTATTCAAAGGCTATTTTTTTTTTTTTAAGAATTAGATCATTAGAGCTTTTTTCAGAGCCACCTCTGAGTGAACTTGAACCTCCAACTTTTCAGTTAGTATGCAAACATGTTAAAAGTGTGCATAAGGGACACAGGGATAAAGTTAGACTACTCCTTTTCTTCCTCTAAGAGAAGGGTGAAATATCTTGTAGATTTTCAAGAATATTAAAAGGAAAACATAGCTTCTTTCCACCAGTGAACTCTCTTTCATTTTAAAAATTGTAGCTTTCTCTCATCCAACCATGGCCATGTCATCCAGGCATCCTGAGCATTAGGGACTCAGAGTTGGAGGGAGGGACATATGCATGTGGTATAGTCACAACAATGAACTTTGAAGCTCAGGGAAATGTTATTGAGTGTGCAAATAAAGCTGTTGATTTTCCAAGAACCTAAAGGAAGCCTGTCCATCTAGGTTGTGATGCTAAATGATTGATGGCATGAGGTGTACAATGCATAAGAAACAGGATAATAGGAGAAATCAGAGTTCAATGAGGTAACATGAAACTGGTAAAATATGGAAGCACCAGCCTTTACTACTCAGTCTTAAAGTATTAGAAACTCCAATTAGTCTCATGTCTGCTCCTTTAGGAGTTCCTGGGCTTTACAAATGATTAATGAGCTCTAATGCTAACCAAAAGTTTAGAAGTTCCCCCAGCATTAATAGGAAAGTTCAACAAGACAGGAAATAACAAATGCTGGTGAGGATGTTGAGAGATCGGGACCTAATACACTGCTGGACTATAAAATAATAAAACAACTGTGGAAAACAGTATGACACTTCCTCAAAAAGTTGGAAATAAAAATACCACTTGATCAAGTAATCCCATTACTAGTGATATATCCTAAAGCAGTCAGAACCAGGACATGAATAGGTACATGCACACTCATGTTCATTGTAGCACTATTTATTATAGCAAAGAGATAGAAACAATTTAAGTGCTCATCAACTTAGAAATGGATAAAGAAACTGTGGTACACAATACAACACTATGTAACCCTAAAGAAAATGTAGAATGTACAAAACACCACATAAATTGTATGAACTTGGAGGATATTGTTGTTGTTGTTACGTGCCGTCGAATCAGCCCCAACTCATAGCGACCCCTCCTTGGGTTTCTGAGGCAGTATCACTACGGAAGTAGGATTGCCCAACCTTCCTTCCGATGGAGGATATTATGGTGAGTGAAATAACTCAATCAAAGGACAAATACTGTATTAGTCCACTATTGTGAAATGTCAAGGAAAGGTTTATATATCAAAATAATTTTTTGTTGTTGTTGTTGGTTACCAGGGATGGGAGGGAATGGGAGGGAAAATTGCTAGATAGGTAAATATATATATATACATATAAGCTCTCGTAGCACAGTGCCTAAGGCATTTGACTGCTAACCAGAAGGTTGGCAGTTCAAACCCACTAGCCACTCCTTGGAAGATGGGGCAAACTACTTCCATAGTGATTCTGCCTCAGAAACCCAAGGAGGGGTCGCTATGAGTCGGGTCTGACTCGATGGCACATGACAACATATATAGATAGATAGATAGGTAGATATATAGATAGATAGATAGATAGAGATAGAGATAGAGA
>NW_006921667.1:311363-313913 GCF_000298275.1 Orycteropus afer afer | reverse complement strand
TATATATATATATATATATATGATATTAGTGGTTACCAGGGGTAGGTGGGAGGGGGAAAGGGAAGGAATATTTTGTTTTCAGGGCATTGAGTTTATGTTATGGGTGGTGGAATATTTTGGACAAAGATAGCATTAACGATAATACATGAGAAATGTTATCAATATCCCTAAACTGTAAATAGAAAAATTCTTATGTTGGAGTTGTTATAACCTCGTGACTACTTAAAAAAAAAAAAAAAAAGAAAGAAAGAAAAGAAAAAGAAAAGCAGTAATTAAAACCCCTATGGAAGAGACTTCCAGTTAAAATGGTGGCTTAGAAAATGCACCTTAAAGTCCTCCTACAACAAAGACTCTAGAAATCCAATGAAATCACTCTAGATAACTGAACATCAAATGGAAGTTTGAAGAATTAGACTGAACCCCAGCAGGATAAAGAACAAAATTAGCAGGAAAACAGAGATTTTCATAGTGTCCATGCCTGGCCAGCAGGTCCAGCACACACACACACACACACACACAAAGGCATTTTGAGATAGCAGCAAATAAACATGCCTAGTGAAGAGCCCAGGATGGCAACTTCATGGAAAGCATGCCTGGATGCAGAGATGCACTAAACAAAGCTGAAAAGAAACAAAGTAAATGGGACAGAATTCAGTTCCAAATTAACACTGGAAGTAATCTCACACATGTGTCACAGCTTTAAAACTAGAGAAACGTGGGGAAGTTCCACTGAAACAAAATAAAGCAGAGCAAATAGATGGAGTCTCAGAAATAGGAGGGAGTGCACTTCTCTAGAATGACAAGTGTAAGTGGAGAGGGATTTCCAATAAGATGGAGAAATAGGCAGACAAGCGACACAGACCCTCTTCAACAAAGAAAAAAATAAATAAATAAAACACTAACAGAGGTACAGAAGATAATCCTGGAACACTGAGTTTTGAAAGGAATTATACAGAAATGGATTAGGCACCAACTAGTGGAAAAACCTGAACAAAAACAGGACCTAAGAATAGGCTCTGTGTGCCTGGGTCAGCAAGGACATATGAGAGGCTGATAAAGTAAAGAAAACAAGTGGTGAGTGTATAAGTGCTCTCAACTAGTGAATAGAGGAGCACAGCACAGTACCCTGCCTGGGGAGATAACACACAAACAAAACAAAGAAAATGAAACTTGTGAGCAAGTCACTCCAATATATAATCACCAATTAAATATAAACACAAAAACGTCACAATGCCTCGTATACCACAGAGCAGCACAGACCACACAAAGAAGCAAGATAAAGCAGGAGAAACAAGGGACCAGGATACAGACCCAAAACACATCCCTGCGGAAGACGCAGCATTGGAACTCCCTGATAAGGAATTCAAAAGAAATATATTTAGGTATCTTCAAAGGATTGAGAGACAGACCAAGGAAAATACAGACAAAACCCTAGAAGAATTTTGGAAGAGAATACAAGAACAAAATGACAAAATAAATGAAAAATTAGAAATGATTCTAAATCTACAGATAGAAATCCAGAAGGTTAATATTAAATTGTCAGAAATGGACAACACATTGGAAGGGCAAAGGAGTAGAAGACAGAATTAATGAGATTGAAGACAAACACCTGAATACTTCTTTGGAAAAGGATCAATCATCAAAAAGATCAAAACAAAATGAAGAATGCCTAAGGTTCATGTGGGATACCATCGAAAGGAATAATCTACGTGTCATTGGAATTCCAGAACAGGAAGAGAAAAGTTAAACCACTGAGGAAATTGTCCAAGATTTGTTGGAGGAGAACTTGCCTGATATGATGAAAGATGAGAATGTATCCATTCAGGAAGTCCAAAGAACCCTAAACAGGATAGACCCCAAAAGAAAAACACCAAGACATATCATCATCAAATTCACCAAAACCAAAGACAAAGAAAGAATCATGAAAGCAGCACAGGAAATGAGAAGTTACCTACAGGGAGCAACCAATGAGTAAGCTCAGATTTCTCAACAGAAACCATGCAGGTGAGAAGACAGTGGGATGGTATATATAAAACACAGAAAGAGAAAAATTTCCAATCAAGAATTATGTACCCAGCAAAATTGTCCCTCAAATATGATGGTGAAATTACGACATTTCCAGATAAGCAGAAATTAAGGGAATTTGTTAAAACCAGACCAATCTTACAAATAAGCCTACAAGATTGTAAGCAGGGAATCAGAGACACCAACCGACAAATGAGGACAACCAAAATCCAAAAAGAGGGGAAAAAATCTGTGTTTTTACAGAACTTCTAGATAGTAGGGAAGTTAAAACAACTACAGGATAGAACAGACTGTTCTAAACTTGGGAAGAAAACTATAAATCACAAGGTAACTTCAAAGAAAAATGATAAACCTTCACATCAAAATAAAAAAGAGGACCAGCATAAATATTCAGCAAATACTAAAACAATAGAAATGAAGGAAGTGATAACAAAACGAGCTCAGCATAGAAAATTATATGGAACAAAGAAATAGACCCAATGAAAAAGCACATGACAAAAATGACAGCAACAAATTCAAATTTGC
>NW_006921667.1:302613-311168 GCF_000298275.1 Orycteropus afer afer | reverse complement strand
CATCACAGAAATGTAAATCAAAACAACAATTAGATATACTGTCTCACCACAGCACTGATGTCAAGGTTCAATGAGACAGAAAATAACAAATGCTGGCCAGGATGTGGAGATATTGGGACTCTCATACACTGCTTGTGTGACCATGAAGTGACACAACCACTGTGGAAAGCAATATGGTGATTTCTTAGAAAGTTGGAATTGGAGGTACCATTTGACCCAGCAATTCCATTACTAGGTATACATCCTAGAGAGGTGAGAGCCAGGATAGGAATAGATACATGCACCATCATGTTCATCACAGCACTATTTGTAATAACAAAAAGATGGAAACAACCTACGTGCCCATCAGTGGAAGAGTGGATGACCAAACTGTTGTACATACACATAATGGAATGCTATGCAGCACTAAAGAATAACGTAGAGTCTGCAAAACACCACATAATATGGATGAACTTGGAGGACATTATGCTGAGTGAAATAAATCAGTCACAGAAGGACAAATATAATATTAGTTCGTTGTTGTTGAGGGTCAAGGAAAGGCTTATATATGGAGGGAAACTTTCCTTGTTGGTTGCCAGGGGTGAGAGGGGAGGGGAGGGAACACTGCAAAAAAAAAAAAAAAAATTCATTGACCCATGTCACTTTAGTTTTGTGTATTTCACTGTACATAAATTATATTTCAATAAAATGCATTAAAAAAGAGTAAGTACAGAAAGTTGAGGAAGAGTTTCAGAAGATTTAGTAAACAAAGAAAAGGGATGGACCTAGAAAATAGTGATAAGAATTTCTATAAGTTGTGGTGCCCATCCATGTGGACAAGAGACATCCATTGAGTACTAAGAGTGGAAAGTAATACTCCAAAGTTTCCTCTTGAACCAGACTTGTGCTGTACCTCCCTTTTATCCCAATTTGAGCAGTTCCTTACCCCCATTTTCCATTCAATGGCAAAGAATCCCCACCCAGTGACCCAGCTGTCACTTGCTCAAGAACTACTTATACCGTTAGACCTCTGTAGAGATGTGACTTCAGTGACCCACCCATGGCTCTCCACACCAAGTACACACAGTGAGAAAACTAAATGGCTTGTCGTGACCACTGCTCGCCCAGCCTGGTCTGTGCACAGTGTGCACTCTGCTGAGGGTGATGTAAGGCTAGCACCCCACCCACTGAAGCTTCTCCCAAGTGCACCTATTCCCTCAGGCCATCCAAGCATATGCAGAGGCCTCTAGCACTCCTGCCTTTTCTAGGACACCAATCAGTTACTTAGAGCACCTACATTGACCATTAGAGTGGTACCGCCTCCTTGGATCTGCAAAGATGACATGTCCTGCTCTCCAGAGGCCTCATTAAGAGCACACATCAATGTAGAAGAAACATGAGGTATCACAAAAGCTGTGGAGGGATCCTGACCACAAGACACCATAGGGAAGAGACCTGCTTACACCTCTATGCAATCTTATAGGGGAAGACATAAATGGCCGATGAAAGAGGATTCTATGTGTATGCAAGTCATCATACCCTCCAATGAAAGAGAATTACCCCAACTGACAGATATCTCATAGTCATACACAGACCAACACTACAAAACAACAATTAAAATAATGCAAAGAAACATAGAAAATATAAAGGGAAAAAGAAGACACTAAGCACCAAATATATCAAAACAAAAGTAAAACAATATAAATAAAGCAATAAAACATACAAATCATAAAGAAATATGTGAACAAATAAAATAGAACCGTAATGTCTTGAAGAGAATAGTCAATTACAAATCATATAAAGAAATACACAAATGTCTCAAGCAGAAAAAAGGGTAGGGGTGGGACAGAAAACCATTCTAAGAAGAAAATTACAGACCGATGTCCCTCATGAGCATAGATACAATAATTCTCAAAAAAATGCTAGCAAAAAAAAAAAATTCAACATGTTAAGAAAATCATATCATATCTCATAATTAAGTGGAGCCCATACCAGGAATACAAGGGTGGTTCAACATTAGAAAACCAATGAATGTAATTTACCACATAAATACAACAAAGGAAAAGAATCACACAATCACCTCAATTGATGCAGAAAAGATGTATAAAATACGACACCCATTCCTGATAAAATTCTCAGCTAAACAAGAATAGAAGGAAAATTCCTGAACATAATTAAGGCTATATATGCAAAACCAAAGACCAACATTATTCTCAATAGAGAAAAATCGAGAGCTTTCTATTTGAGTATGAGAACAAGACAAGGATGCCCATTATCACCACACCTATTAAATATTGTACTAGAAGACCAAGCCAGAGCAAGAAGGGAAAATAAAAATAAAGGCTATCCAAATAGGAAAGGAAGAAGTAACACTATCTATATTCACAGATTCAACATGATCCTATCAATAGAAAATACTATTAATTCCACAAGAAAGCTACTGAATCTAATAGAACTGGTAAAGTACAAGATCATTACACAAAAAATGATTCGGTTCCAAAAAAGAAATCAAGAAAATAGCACCATTTAGAAACAGAAAATAGAAAGACAATAGAAAAAAATAACAAGACTAGAAGTTGGTTTTTTGAAAAGATTCTTAAATTGACAAACCACTGGCAAACTTAACAAAGGAATAGAGGGAGAGAATAGAAAATAGCACAAATGAAAAATGAAATGGATGATGTCACAACAGAAACAACTGAAATAAAAAAGGATAATATTAAGATACTATGAAGAACTATACTCCAACAAATCTGAAAATCTATAAGAAATGGACAGATTTCTAGAAACATATTACTTAGCTAAGCTAATAGAATGATGTAAGAAATTTGAAAAGATCCATAACAAAAGAAGAAAATCAACAGATCATTAAAAAAAAAAAAAAAGTGCATACCAACAAAAGAAAACTCCTGGCTTAGATGGTTTCACTGGAGATATCTACCAAATATTCAAAGAAGAACTGACACCAATCTTATCCAAACTATTTCAGAACATAGAAAAGGATGTAATCCTTCTTAATTTGTTTTATGAAGAGAGCGTAAACTAGCCAATACATTCCAACAACATATCCAAAAAATAACATACTATGACCAACTGGAGTTTATACCAGATTAGCAAGAATGATTCAACATTAGAAAAACAAACATGTAATCCATCACATATGTAAATAAAGGAAAAGAACCACATGATCGTATCAATTGATGCAGAAAAGCATTTGATAAAATCTAACACCCATTCCTGATACAAGCTCTCAGAAAAATAGGAACAGATGGGAAATTCCTCAACATAATAAATGGCATATATACAAAACCAACAGCCAACATTATTCTTAATGGGCAGAGACTGATACTATTCCCCTTGTGAATGGAAACCAGACAGGGATGACCTCTATCACCACTTCTATTTAACTTTGTATTGGAAGTCCTAGCTAGTGCAAGAAGGCAAGAGAGTGAAATCAAAGGCATCCAGATTGGTAATGAAGAAATAAAACTATCCCTATTTGCTGATGATATGATCTTATACCTAGAAAACCCAAGTGACTCAGTCAAAAACTACTGGAACTAATTGAGAGATTTAGCATAGTTGCAGGATACAGATTAACACACAAAAATCAATTGAATACCTCTACACCAGCAAAGATATTGCTGAAAAGGAAATAAGGAAATCAATATCATTTACAATAGCTATCAAAAAATAAAAATAAAATACTTGGGGATAAATCTTATCAGGGTCACAAAAGACCTGTAAAATGAAAACTACAAAACACTACTTCAAGAAACCATAAACAATCTACACATATGGAAGAACATCCCATGCTTGTGGATAAGAATTTTGAACATTGTGAAAATATAGATACTACTCAAAGCAATCTATACATTCAATGCAATCCCAATCCAGATCCCATCAACATTCATTAAGGATATGGAAAAGCCAATATCTAATTTTATATGGAAAGGAAAGAGATCTCAGATAAGCAAAGAACTATTGAAGAAGAACAAAGTAGTAGGTTTCATTCACCTCCCCAGATTTCAAAACGTGATGTACAGCCACTGTTGTCAAAACAACCTGGTATTGGTACAATGAGAGACACATAGACCAGTTGAATAGAATTGAAAACACAGAAATAGATTCATCAAACTGTGGTCAGCTGATCTTTGACAAAGAGCTGAAATCCACTAAATGAGGAAAAGATAGTCTCTTTAACAAAAGGTGCTGGGGAAACTGGTTATCCACCTGAAGAAAAATGAAACAAGATCCATATCTCACACCATACACAAAAACTAACTCCAGATGGATCAAAGACTTAACTGTGAAACATAAGACTATAAAGTTTATCAAGGAAAAAATTTGGGCAAACTTAGGAGCCTTAATTTATGGCATAAATAGATTATCAAACATAACCCAAATTTTACAAACAGCAGAAGATAAACTAGATAATTGAGAACTTCTAAAATGTAAATTTTTATGTATTTTGAAAGACTTCCCCAAAAAAGTAAAAAAAGAGAACCTACAGATTGGGAAGAAATATTCAGCAACAACAAGGGACTTATCTCTAAAATTTACAAAAAATTCTAACACCTCAACAACAAAAGAACAAACAATCCAATGAAAAAATGGGCAGAAGACATGGATAGACACTTCACCAAAGAAGATATTCAGGCAGCCAAAAAACACATTAAGAAATGTTCATGATTGTTAGCCATTAGAGAAATGCAAATCAAAACAAGAGTGAGATATCATCTCATACCAGCACTAACAGCAAAGTTCAACAACACAGAAAATAAAAATTGCTGGAAAGGATATGGAGATATTGGGACTCTCATACACTGCTGGTGGAACTGTGAAATGATACAATCACTGTGGATATCAGTATGGTAATTTCTAAAGAAGTTGAAAAGAGAAACATTATTTGACCTAGCAATCCCATTACTAAGTATATATCATAAATAAGTGAGAACCAAAACAGGATCAGATATATGCACACATGCTCATTGCAGTGTTATTCACAACAGCAAAGAGACAGAAACAACCTAGGTGTCCATCAACAGAAGAATGGATAAGCAAACTATGGTACAAACACACAATGGAATACTACAGAACACTAAATATTAATATAGAATCTGCAAAATATTACATAACACTGATGAACTTGGAGGACAATATGCTGAGTGAAATAAGTCAATGATGTTGGTTGTTGTTGTTATGTGCATTGAGTTGAGTCAATGACTGAAGGACAAATGTTGTATTAGTTTATTATTGCAAAAAGTCAGGGAAAGGTTTATATATGGAAGGAAACTTTCTTCGTTGATTACTAGGGATGGGAGGGGAGAGGAGTGAACACTGGTAGATATGCAGGGACATTGACTTGGGTGATGGAAAGGGCAAAAGCAATATTGAAGCACAAAGCAGGAAGCCTCACAATTCCAGATCTCAAATCATACTATACAGGCACAGTAATCATACACTGTAGTAATGGTTCAGTGACAGACACACAGAAAAATAGAATAGAACTGAGACCCAGAAATAAATCCATCAATATATGGGGAGGTGATATTCAATTAAGGCTCAAAGTTCACTCAAAGTGGAAGAAACAGTCATTATAACAAAACGTGCTGGCAAAATTGGATACCCACTTGGAGAAAAAAGGAATTGGACCAATACCTCACACCATACACAAAAACTAATTCAATAAGTTCCAGTAAGATGGTGGAATAGGCAGAAAGAGTGCACAGACTCTGTTCAACAAAGAAAAAGAGAACCAACTAACACAGATACAGATAATTGTGGACACCTGAGCCTTGAAGGGAAGGATATAGAGGTGGACTAAATTCCAAATAGCAGAAAAATTTGCATGAAGACACCAAAAAAGGAGACATATGGAGCTGCAGTCTGGCAGAAATCCTGACAGCACTGACAGCTTGGATATTGCTGAGGGGTTAAAACCTAAGAATTAACCTAAAAATCAGCTCTGCTACCCAGGGACTGGGGACTGCTCTGGTGGCTGGCGATTAAAAGAGGAAGCAATGAAGAGGAAGGTGGGCTGAGCTGTGGACTTTTGCCTGTCTGGAGGGTGCAACAGTTTTGAATATTTACAAGTGGCTTGACCATTTTGGATATGTAAAGCAACACTGTTCTCCCAGATTCCAGGGACTTAAGAACAGGCTCCACTTGCCGGGAACCCCAAGGACATTCCAGACCCAAATGACTGGAAAGGTGTGAGATTCACCTGGTTACACTTATACCCCACACCTTCTTGGTGAACAGAAGTGCAGCCATCCCTCACTCCCACCCAATTTCTGGGCCAGCAGGAATTCCATTCCAGTCTGCATGTTCTCATGGATCCTGGGTGCCCTGCCCTACCCTACCCTGATTTTTCTTTTCTTTTTCCTACTTTTTAGTTAGTTTGTTTTAAACTACTACTATTATTATTATTACTTTTGTCCTTTTTACTATTATTCTTTATTCTTCCACTCCCAGGTTCTAGTTTTTAGCTTTCTCTGTTCTCCCTGTGCCAAGTGGCATTTTATTATTCTTTCTCATGGTTAACCCAGTTCCCTGTTTTTCTTTTTGCATTTTTCCTATTTTTTTTCTCCATTATTCTCCTTCTTTATTTTTTTTCTCTTATTGTCCTTTCCCCAGATATTGCTAAGTTTTTTCTTTTTTTTCTCTTCTATTTCCCCTTTTTCTTTATATGGTTACTGTTCTTCTGTGATTACAAAATGTTTGTCTATTTGCTTCTATTTTTTGATGGTTATTAAATTGTCATTTATATCTAAATAAGTGGAAGATAACAACAGTCCCAATATGACACAACTACACCCACATCTCCTGCAGGTTCACTTATTGAGTGAGAGCCACCATTTCCTTCTCCACCAATGGGTCAATGTTAAACAATCACCAAGAAGATCCTGACTCACTCTTGGCTGCTCTTCAGAAACAGTCAAGAGTTCTAAATGCAACACCATGATGTCTCAGAGACAATAAATCATCACAGTCCACACAAAGAAGCAAGATAAAATGATAGAAACAAGGGAGCAGGATGCAGACCAGAATACATCCCTGAGGAAGAAGAAGCACTGGAATTCCCAAAAAGGGATTCAAAAGAATTATGTTTAGTTACCTTCAAAAGATTGAGAGACAGACCAAGGAACACAGACATAACCCTAAAGGAATTTTGGAAGAAAATACAAGAACAAAATGACAAAATAAATGAAAAATTAGAAATGATTCAAAAGCTACAGATAGAAATCCAGAAGATTAATACTAAATTGTCAGAAATAGATAATACATGGAAAGGGCAAAGAAATAGAACTGATGCAATGGAAGACAGAATTAATGAGATTGAAGACAAACATCTGAATTCTTCTTTGGAAAGGGATCAATCAGAAAAAAAAATATCAAAACAAAATGAAGAAAGCTCAAGGTTCATATGGGATACCATCAAAAGGAATAACCTACGTGTAATTTGAATTCCAGAACAGAAAGAGAAAAATGACACCACTAGGAAAATTGTCCAAATTTGTTGGAGAAGAACTTCCCTGATATGAAGAAAAATGAGTATACGTCCATTCAGGAAGTCCAAAAAAACCCAAACAAGATAAATATCAACAGAAGTTCACCCAAACATATCATCATCAAACTCATCAAAACCAAAGACAAAGAAACAATCCTGAAAGCAGCACAGGAAAAACAAAAAGTTACTTACAAAGGACAACCAATAAAAATAAGCTCTGATTTCTCACCAGAAACATGCAAATGAGAAGGCAATGGCATGGCATATATAAAACCCTGAAAGAGAAAAATTTTCAAACAAGAATTATATACCTGGAAAAATTGTCCCTCAAATAGGATGGTGAAATTAGGGGATTTCCAGATAAGCAGAGAAACTAAAGGAATTTGATAAAACCACACCAACCTTGCAACACATACTAAAGGGAGTCCTTTGCACACTGAATGAAAAATAGCCAATAATAGCCTCATTAATACACAAGATGACATAACCAATAAACCACAGCTATGGACATAACCAAAGTAAAATAAGCTTACAAGATTGTAAACAGAGAACCAGAGACATCAATTGGCAAATGAGGACAACAAAAACACAAAAAGGGAAAATACTCTGTAGTTAGATAACTTCTAAATGGTGAGGAAGTCAAGAGGGTTGCAAAATAGAATGGACTGTTCTAATCTTGGAGAGAATATTATAAATCACTGGGTAACCTCAAAGAAAAATGATAAACTTTCACATCACAGTAAAAAAGAGGACAAGAACAAATATTCAGCAAATACTAAAACAACAGCAAAAAACGAATGATAGCACAATTCATAAACATAATGATCTCAGCACAGAAAAGAATATGGAACAAAGAAACCATGGACACCATGAAAAAGCACATACAATCACAGCAATCAAGTCATACTTGTCAAAAATTACATTGAATGTTGGCTGGAAGAGCAGGAGAAAGGGGATAAAAGCCAGGAACCCGGACAGAAGAGCAGTCAGCCCCAGGGTTACAGGTGAGGAGAGACAACTCAGGGACACCCAAAGTAGCAGGTGGGAAGAGCAGGAGAAAGGG
>NW_006921667.1:279661-285608 GCF_000298275.1 Orycteropus afer afer | reverse complement strand
GACTGGGATCTTAAAAGCTAGCAAACTGCCATTTAGATGCAACGATAGGTCTCTCCTCGTCCAGAGCAAAGAAGAATGAAGAAAACAAAAATTCATGGAAACAATTAGTCCTAGCGACTGGTACACCATCTGATCTGCAGGCTATATGACTATGAGACCAGAAGAACTAGATGGTGCCCGGCTACAACTGTCATCCACTTGAAAGGGGATCTATGTAGGATATCCTTGATAGAGAGAGGAAACAATGTGGAACAAAACTCAAAATCATTTGGAGAAAAAAAAGGAGGGGGGAGGAGATCAGTTTTGCTGGTCCGATAGAGCCTAGTGGAACCACTGAGACTATGGCCCCTAGCTGAACTTCTGATCTGGAATTGAACCCACACCTGTGGTTTCCAGCCAAACAAAAGACAAGCATATGAGTTGAACATTTTCTTCAAGTAGATACACTCCTTGGAGAGAACAATCATGGGAGAAATAAGGGCTGCTTATGCACAGAGAGACAGCTCAGGGGACAGGAGTCCATGGACAGATGGATGGACACTGGGAAGAGGTAACTATGGGGAGGAAGTGGGAGGGAGCTGTTGCATTGTGGTAAACTGTGGTCAATGTCATGAGACAAATTATATGTGAATCGGTATATGGAAAATAAATTTGCTCTGTAAACCTTCACCCAAATCACAATAAAGAAAAAAAAAAAAAAGAAAAGAAAATGATTTTGATGGCAAATAAATAAATAAATAAATAAAACACCAACACTCAAGCAACTCATTTTGAGAAGCTTTTCTATTTTGAGCTGGCCACCCCCCGCCCCAATCTCTGTCCATAAAGTGATTGTTCTCTCCTTTATGCCAATTTCTTATCACCAGCTATAATTATAACAAATGGTCAAGATCTAGGCCTTCCTTGCTCTTAGTCTGTGGCATATTTATGAAAAGAGATTAGCAATATTCTGTTCTTCGTGAGCACTTAACATGGTGCTTGATCAAATATTGCTGAATTAAGTTGCTGGCTGAGAATATGATGCCATTCCTGATATACAAATTTCCCAGCATGCTTTGCATTTCTGAACAGGCAATATTCCAAATGCTGTCCTCTGTGGCCCATGAGTCTGTTAAACAGTGGCACTGTCTCCACATTAGGAAGCTGAGTGAAGGAGCAGTAATTTGTTCTACTTGACAACAGGGTGATAACATTGTGCTGGGCCTGGAGAGCACACACAACAAGGCTTGTCAACTGCATAAACATGAGGTTGGTTGTTTAAAGTAAAATTAATTTGTAGCTGTCAGTTGAGTACAAGTTTTTTCGCTTCTGAAATTTATTGACAGATTCTGGTAATTACCACCCAAACTGCCTTTTCTGGATGCAAACAGTGGAAGCTGAGAACTAGAAATATGATGTTCACCTGTGGTTCCTAAGCAAAACAGAAACAGGCCATTGTGGTCATATAGTTTTTATGCCATTTTCAAATTTTAATAGACCTTTTTGCTATTGGAAGTTTCCCAAATTAGTTTGCTATTTTTCTTTATTACTGCAAGGTTAATGTAATCTGACTGTCTGGGGAAGGTTCATAGTATAGTGGGTAGAGGGAAAAAGGTAACTGGGATTGCCTATAATAAAGAGGGTGTTAAAGACTCAGATTCAGCAACCATTTTATTGAAGAACTTCTGGTGGGCTCTTTGGAATATTTTAACTCATTTACTCTTGACAAAAATGTTGTGAAGAAGGGATTTATGATTATGAAACCAGATTTAAAGATAGGAGCCCTGGGGTGCTGTGGTTAAATGCTTGGCTGTTAACCAAAAGGTTGTTGGCTTAAACCACCAGCTGCTCCATGGGAGAAACACGGAAGCAGTCTGCTTCCATAAATATTACAACCTTTGAAACCCTTAAGGGCAGTTTTATTGTCTTACAGAGTCACTAGGAGTCATAACAACCTCATCGCCAATGGACTTTTTTAAAAAAAATTCAGATAAGGAAATTGAGAACAGAGATGAAAAATAATGAATTGCTTTGTATCACATTAAATCAAAAACTACTAAACTCACTGCCATTGAGATGGTCCTGACTCATAGCTACGTCTCCTTGGGTTTCTGAGGCAGTATCTCTACAGAAGTAGATTGCCCAGTCTTCCTTCTGAAGAGTGGCTGGTGAGTTTGAACCTCTCGCCTTCTGGTTAGCAGTCAAATGTCTTAGGCACTATGTCACCGATGTTCAAGTGGTATAACATAGTAAATGTTAAAGTCATAATTTGAATTAATACATCTTATATTAATTCCATGATTTTTTTTACCATGATTTGTCTTTAAATGTCTGGTTAGGTAATAACATGTAATATAACAAATGCAGATACAAGGTCCTTCTTAGCTACTCTCAATACTTACCATATGACCCTCATACACTGCTGGTGGAACTGTAAAATAATAGAACCATTGTGGAAAGCAGTATGGTGATTCCTTAAATGTTGGAATTAGAAATACCATTTGACTCAGCAGTCACATTACTAGGTATATATCCTAAAGAAGTAAGAGCCAGGACAAGAAAAGATATATGCACACCCATATTCATCGCACCACTATCTACAATAGCAAAAAGATGGAAACAACCTAGGTGCCCATCAACAGAAGAATGGGTAACCAAACAATGGAATATTATGCAACTCTAAAGAAAAACATAGAATCTGCAAAACACCACATACCGTGGATGAACTTGGAGGATATTATGCTGAGTGAAATAAGTAAATCACAGAAGGACAAATACTGTATTAACCTATTATTGTAAAAGTCAAGGAAAAGTTTATAAATGGAAGGAAATTTTCTTTGTTGGTTACTAAGGATGGGAGAGGTGGGGAGGGAACATTGTTAGATAGGTAGAGATAAGTATTTATTTGGGTGAAGAGAAGGGCAATGTACCAAATGTGAGTGATCAACATGGTGGTATTGAAGAAGAGGAAGACATAGAGAGGTACTTAGGAGGTACAGACAACAAAAATGAACACTTTTGCACATACAGTACTGAGTTGTCTGTGAAGGTAAACATGGGTATATGGGTGGATGGGTGGGTGGACAGCCTGAACAAAGTATGTCTATGAAGTGGGGAGTGTACCCTGGACCATGTATAGGGTTGGCGCACAATGGTCCTGTAAGTGTGTTTGTATGATCTGAGTTCCCAGGTCTATAATAGAGCTGACAAGAGACAAGGTTGTAGTCACTTCTTGGTCACAGCCAGCTACCCAGAGGGACCTAGTAGTTGAGCCTTTGGTCTCAGTATCATAGTCACATGGGACATCAACCTCAATTGGCATAACATATTACACAAAACATTGTTCTACCTCCTACTTTGGCAAGTATCAACTAGGATCTTAAAAGCTTGCAAACAGCCATCTAGATGCAATGATGGGTCGCTCCTTGTTCAGAACAAAGAAGAATGCAGAAAATAAAAAATTCATGGAAACGATTAGTCCTAGTGACTGATACACCATGTGATCCACAGCCTATATGACTATGAGACCAGAAGAACAAATTGGTTCCTGCCTATCCCTGTCAACCACTCGGAGGAGGATCTATGTAGGAGATCCTGGATAGAGAAAGAGAACAATGTGGAACAAAACTCAAAATCATTTGAAAAAAAAAAAAAGGGGGGGGGGACCAGGTTTTCTGGTCTGATAGAGCCTAGTGGAACCACTGACACTATGGCCCCTACCTGCCCTTCAGTTCTGGAATTGAACCCACACCAGTGACTTCCAGCCAAACAAAAGACAGGCATATGAGTTGAACATTTACCTGAGGTATATACACTCCTTGGAGAGAACAATCATAGGAGAAAGAAGGGCTGTTTATGCACAAGGAGACAGCTCAGGTGGCAGGAGATCATGGAGGGATGGACACAGGGAAGAGGTAACTATCAGGAGGAAGTGGGAGGGTAGCTGTTGCATTGTGGTAAATTGTAGTCAATGTCATGAGACAAAGTGTATGTGAAATGCTGTTGGATTTTGCTCTGTAAATTTTCACTCAAATCACAATTAAAAAAAAGAAGAAGAAGAAAAAGAAAATAAAGAAAGAAAGCATAAAAAAAAAAAAAAAAACCTCACTGCCATGGAGTCATTTCTGACTCCTAGTGACTCCTTCTTGGATTTTCAAGGCAGTATCACTACACTCCTTCTGAGGAGTGGCTGGTGGATCTGAACTGCCAGCCTTCTGGTTAGCAGTCATATGCCTTAGGCACTATACCATCATAGCTTCTGCTATACCTGGTAATATCTGGTAATATCATAATATGTCATTTGCACATTTGGCATATATTTGAAGCATAAATTTCTAAAAGTGGAGTTAATGGTAAATTGCTCTCCTTAGCAGTTGCACCAATTCATCCTCCCCCTAGCAAGGTATGAAAATGTTTGTTTTGGAACACCCTCAGCACCAGGGAATGTTATCAGACTTTTCAATCTTTTCTAATTTGATAAGAGAAAATTGATATATCAGTGAGGTTTTAATTTCATTTCCTTCTACTATGAGTGAAGCTGAGTCATTTCAATATGACTAGGAACCATTTGTACTTCCTCTTCCAGACTCCACCTATCCATATTCTTGATCCATTTTCTATTGTTTATCTTTTCCTTTTTGTTCTGTAGGGGCTCATTTGTTAGGGAAAGGAGTCTTTGGTCTGTAATAGAGGTTTGATATTTCTTGCCAGTTTGTCATTTGTCTTTTGACTTTGTTTATAATATTTTTCCATGAAGAAAGTTTTGATTTTATAAGATTGAATATATTATTATTATTTAAAATTTAACATAATATTAAACACTCAAAAATAACCAATTTCCTCTTGTGTTCTTCTAATTAAAAAAAAAAAAAAAGCCCTAATTCAAGATGAACCAAAGATCTAAATATTAAAGCTAAAACTATAAAGTTCATTGAAGATAATGTAAGGATAAAACTATGGGATCTAATTTCAAGAACTAGATAATCTAATACAACCACAAATGCATGAGCAACAGAAAAATTAGATAAGCATTAAAATCTAAAAATCAAATACTTATGCTCATCAAAAAACGTTATAAAAAGAGTAAAAACACAATCTACTGACTGGGAAAAAAACTTTGGGTAATGATATCCAATTAGGGTCTAATCTCTGAAATACATAGAAAAGTCAAGAAATCCACAACAAAAAGACAAACAATTTAGTTTAAAAATGAGCAAAGGACATGTACAGACACTTCAAGAAAGCGAATATTTAAGCAATCAATGAATACATGAAAAAATGCTGGTGATCATTAGCCATTGAGAAGATGTAAATCAACATTACAATGAGATACTATCTTATCCATGCTAAAATGGCTCAGATTTAAAAAATAAAATAGAAAGCAGAAAACAAAACATGTTGGGGGAAGAATGTAACCCTTATTCACTAGTGGTGGGATTGTAACATGTTACTACCAATATGGAAAATGTTATGGTCCTTCTTAAAAAGCTTAAATGGAAATACTTTATAATCCAGCAATCCCATTCCTAGGTGCATACCCTAGAAATATAGTAAATGAAACACAGACAGAGATATGGTCACTTATGTTCATTGCAGCATGATTCACAATAGCAAATGAAGGAAGCAACCCAGTCTGTCAATTGGTGAATGAATAAGCCAAATGTGTTACATGCATACAAAGTAATACTAAGCAGCCATAAAAAATAACGATGAGCCTTAAACACTTATAACATGGATGAATCTGGAGGACATTATGCTGAGTGAAATAAATCCATCACAATAGGAAGCCCTGGTGGTGTAGTAGGCATTTGACTACTAATCAGAAGGCTGGTGTTTCAAATTGACCAGCCACTCCTTAGAAGGAAGGTTGGGCAATCTACTTGCATAGTGATATCACCACGGAAACCCAAGCAGGGGTCACCATGAATTGGATCTGACTCAATGGCAGTGAGTTTTGTGGGTTTTTTTT
>NW_006921667.1:277425-279561 GCF_000298275.1 Orycteropus afer afer | reverse complement strand
GTGTATGTGTAGATAGATAGATTCCAATGCAGCATCTATTATCTATTTGTGGAAATAGCTCAATAGCATGTATATTATATATATACACACACACACACACATACATATGCTATTGAAGGAGATCTGTCAGCATAGTGCCTAAGGCATCTGTCTGCTAACCAGAAGGCTGGCTGTTCAAACCCACAAGCCACTTCTTGGAAGGAAGACTGGGAAATCTACTTCCATAGTGATACTGCCTCAGAAACCCAAGGAGGGGTCACTATGAGTTGGGTTTGACTTGACAGCAGTGGATATGTGCTATTGAGATTTTTTAACAAATAGATGCTACACTGGAGGCACTTACTCATCTAGGCCAAGAAATTTGGAAGGTACCTACCTGGACAACTGGCTGAAAAAAAATCCATATTTGTACCCATTCCAAGGTAAGGTGATCCAACACAATATGGAAATTATCTAATAATGTCATTAATGTCACATGCAAATAAAATTTTGCAGAAGATAATTAAAAAATGGTGGCAGCAGTATATTGGCATGGAACTTTCAGAAGAGGACACGGAATGAGCAATATCACTGCTGATATCAGATGGATCTTGGCTGAAAGCAAAGAATACCAGAAAGATGTTTACTTGTATTTTATTGACTATGCAAAGTCATTCTGCTGTGTGGATAATAACAAATCATGGATAACATTGAGAATAATGGGAATTCCAGGACACTTGATTATACTCATCAGGAACCTGTACTTAGACCAAAAGGTTGTTGTTTGAACAGAACAGGGGGATACCGCATGTCTTAAAATCAGGAAGGGTGTGCATCAGGGTTGTATCCTTTCACCATACTTATTCAATCTGTATGCTGAGCAAATAATCCAAAATGCTGGACTATATGAAGAAGAACATGGCATCAGAATTGGAGGAAGAATCATTAAAACATGCAATATGCAGATGACACAACCTTGCTTGCTGAAAGTGAAAATGACTTGAAGTACTTACTGATAAAGATTAAAGACTATAGTCTGCAGTATGGACTACACATCATCATAAAGAAAATGAAAATGCTCACAAGTGGACCAGTAAGCAGCATCACAATAAATGGAGAAAGGATTGAAGTTGTCAAAGATTTCATATTACTTGGATCCACAATCAACAATAATGGAAGCAGAAGTCAAGCAATCAGACATCATATTACACTGGGCAATTCTGCTGAAAAAGAACTCTTTAAAGTGTTGAAGGACAAAGATGTCTCTTTGAAGACTAAGATGCACCTAACCCAAGCCATGGTATTCTCAGTCTCTTCATACGCATGTGAAAGTTGGAAAATGAATAAGGAAGACCAAAGAAGAGTTCATGCTTTTGAGTTTTGGTGTTGGCTAAGAATATTGAAAGTTCCATAAACCGCCAAAAGGATGAGTAAGTCTGTCCTGGAAGAAGTATAGCTGGAATGTTCCTTGGAAGTGAGAATGGCCAGATTTCATCTCACCTACTTTAGCCATGTTGTTAGAAGGGGCCATTCCCTGGAGAAAGATATTATTCTTGGTAAAGTGGAGGCTCAGGGAAGAAGGGGACAACCATTAACAAGATGGATTGACACAGTTGCTGCAATGATGGGTTTAGGTATAACAAGGATTGTGAGGATGGCACATGACCAGACAGTGTTTTATTCTGTTGTACATAGGGTTGTTATAGCTTGGAGCAAACTCAATGTCACCTAACAACGATAATATATATATGTATGTGTGTGTGTATGTGCCGCAGACCAGCACAGCCACTGGGCTCCGCACTTAATTTCAAAGGTGACTTCGGGTGAATAGGGAGTCGGCGATTTGGCTAACAGATTACAAACAACTCAAAGGCTGAGTGTATCTGAGAGCGTTTGTTGCCTTTAGCTACATGTTTTTATAGTATAACCAGTTCTTCTTTTGATCTTAATTTCACAAGCACAGGTTTACGCAAAAGCACAGAAAGTAAAGTACCTGATCAAAAAACAATAAGTTTACAAGTTCCCATTACATCACAATTCTAAGTACTACAACAATGATCATAATTATTGTTTTGGCCTTTTTGTTGTATGCCCTGAGACTTCCCATTACGTCAGGATCCTTTTCTAAACAAACTCTTTTTCTGTCCTTTGGAAATA
>NW_006921667.1:258041-276546 GCF_000298275.1 Orycteropus afer afer | reverse complement strand
ATATATAAAATATATATTATGTGTGTGTGTGTGTGTGTGTTATATGTATATATGATCATAGGTGGTTACCAGGGATGGGTGGGAAAAGGAAAAAGGAGAAATAGTCTCAAGATAATGGGATTCATTTTTTAACCTTTGGTTACGAGAAAGATAGCATTGAATGTGGGAGAAGTGCACACAGGTTGACCAAGGTAAATGATGTCACTAAAAAGTACACACAGAAAAGGATATTTGTGGTAAAAAAGATGACAAATATAATTTTGCAACAACACGGACAAAAACCAAAACCATGTTGGTCATTATACAAATAAATTTATAGGCATATATGTGTACAGGCATGAATATATGGACACATAATATGTGCACAGATAGATGAATCTATGCAAAATATATACACACACACATACTGCCACAGAGTCAGATCTGACTCAAAGACACCTCCTTAGGTTTCCGAGGCAGTATCACTATGGAAGTAGATTTACCAACCTTCCTTCTGAGGAGTGGCTTGTGGTTTCTTCAGCCTTCTGGTTAGCAGTCTAATGCCTTAGGCACTAGGCCACCAGAGATCCTACATATATATACAGGGACATGCATATGCATCCATATATATAATAAACCAAAAAGGTTAAAAATGTTACAGATACTTCTAAAAAACATCTAAAAACATCTTGTAAGATTTATTTTCTGGATTTGAAGGCTTAGGACCATAATCTTGTGGGCCAACTAAATTAATTGGTGTAAAATAGTTGATAAAGTGTTTATTATTCTACATCCCAATATGGGAGCTCTGGTAGCATAGTGGCTAAGACACTTGCCTGCTAACCAGACGGCTGGCGGTTCAAACCCACCAGCCACTCCTCGGAAGGAAGGTTGGGCAATCCTACTTCCGTAGTGATAACTGCCTTGGAAACCCAAGGAGGGGTCGCTATGAGTCGGGGCCGACTCGACGGCACATAACAACAACAACAACAACAATGTGGTGAGTAGTGTCTGTGGTCTTTAAAGCTTGCAGGTGGCCATGTAGAATACAAATGTTGGTACAGAACAAGAGAAATAAGAAGGTGGCTAAAGATTCAGAGAAGAAAGTAGTTTACAGGACAAGTAGTCTACATAAATAATGACCTCATCTACACTAAGATCAGAAGAACTAGGTGCTGCCAAGCTATTGCTACCAACTATACTGATCAAAGCCAGAACAGATGGACCCTGACAGAACAGGAGAAAAAATGTGAATCAGAACTTAAATTCTTAATAAATCCAGATTCATTGAACCAGTTGTGACTACCGGACTCCCTGAGACTATTGCCCTGAGATACTCTTTAAACCTTAAACAAAAATTATCCCTTGAGATCAGCGTTTACCTAAATATCATATTTAAAAAAAAAAAAAAGCCATTTTGTCAATTCCAACTCATAATGACCCCTCAGGCCAGAGTAGAACTGCCTCATAGGGTTTCTAAGGCTGCAAATCTTTATAGATGCAGACTGCTTCAACTTTCTTTTATGGAGTGGCTGGCAGATTCAAACTGCTGACCTTTAGGTTAGCAGCCAAAGGCTTTAACCATTACACCACCAGAATTCTCTAAATAACAGACCAGCTCTTAAATTAAGAATATTATGAGTAACTAACTCCTTGAAAAAATTATCTATATGAGACTACATGGTCAAAAATTACTCTAAAGCAAAGATGAAAGGAAGAGGGAACAGAAAACAGAGTACTAGAAACGGTGCAACCAGAACTGAATGAACGACAATGGTGACATACTGTGAAAATGTGTAACCAATGTCACTGAATAGTTTGTGTAGAAATTTTTAAGTGAGCATTGAATTTGCTATGTAAACTTTCACCTTAAATGCAATTAAAAAAAATCATGAAATATAGTCCACTCTGACACACATGGAATCATCACCAGTTGGAGTTGACTCAACAACAACTGGTTATTAGTCTTTTAATTATTTGAAAGATAAATGTCAGATTAATTCATTTCAATTCAGCACACTTTTACTAAGCATTTGTTAAGTGCAGTGCCAGATGGTAATAACACACAGATGAAAGCAGAATGTTCTCTGCCTTCAAGTTCTTCATTTTCTGATTGCTTATGCAGAAATAGCTCCTCTAGCCCCAGGCTTCATGGTCAAAGGTGTAGTGCTATATAGTTAAGGGCTTGGCCTGGAAAGTCAGAGACACTGCACAGCTCGCTGGCTGTGTAACATAATGATATGTGTAAATTAAAGATTCGATTGATCTCACTGAATCTCCATTACTCCACTTTTAAAATAGGTATAACAACTCTTTCCTAACAGGCTGCTAAAAAAAATTGATGAGAAAATGTTTGTACAGTACTGAACACAAGGCTTGACACAAAACAAGAGAATGAAGGAGTTTTCTTTCTTGGCTTCTGTCCTCTAGGTTGTCTGCCTAAAATTGACATCTGAAACAGGGAAAATGGCAGCTGCAGGACATTGCCCCCACAGACCTGTATCCTGAGAACTTAATTGGGTGGAATATTAAATGGTTTGAGTGTTTCATTATCAAATTGTTCTGGAAGATGACACCATTCTGAGTCTGTGTCTGAGTGTTTGCTTTCTACATTATGATCCCATTTCTTTCTTGTTCAACTGAGTCATTGTCTTGTTCAAATCTTTCCTTCCTATGGCTGAGACCCTATCTCCATTTACCACTTGCTCACAATGTCTATGGAATTACTGACATACCTTTCTCCTTTTCCTTTCCTGTCATGTCACATAAATCCTGCTTCTGCAGTCCCAATGCCTGCAACCTGACATCACTGACCTATGTGTGATTTCCATTCTGCCTTTTAATCTAACTGGACATACACCCAGCCACTGGGAGCTGCTTGTCTCTCAGTCTCAAGAGTAAAACAAAATTGGGGAGTGTTTTTGACTTTGTGTCAGGTGAAGAAGTGACGATCAGGTTTTTGGTACTTTGATGAGCTCTATAGACCAGAGGCCAGTGTGTTCGAGTTACATGACTTCTTTTGAGTCTTGATCTTAACATCCATTCCTGAGATCCTAACACTTTCACTGTAATCCTACCTTTACAAGCAAGGCTAGTCTTCTCTTCCAAGGTTATCTTGAATTAAAAATAGACATAAATTTGCATTTGTTGTTGTTGTTATGTGCCATCGAGTCAGACCCGACTCATAGTGACCCCTCCTTGGGTTTCCTAGGCAGCATCAGTACAGAAGTAGATTGAACCACCAGCCTTCTGATTAGCAGTTAAGTGCCTTAGGCACTACACTACCAGAGCTCCCTAAATTTGCATAGTGATTTTTTTTAAAGTTTTGATGGTAGGCTTTTGCAATATAAGGTACCAGCACCCCTAAAAGATGTGTCCTATTATCAGAATGTGCCTTAAATATTTTGTCTGGTTGGGATTAGCTTCTTGGAGAAGCAGAAACAAGTGTCATTGGTCATGGTGATTCAGTGTAATCCATACCATGCGGAATCTGGGGGTTCAGACCTCACAAATAAGAGTGGAGGTACCTCTGGAATAATATTTTTAGAACTATGAACTGCTTAAAGTGACCCTCATTTTTCAGAAGATTTAGTAGAGCAATCTCTCATTTACATGGAGATTAGAATGTCAAGAACAAGGATAGATGGCAGGAAATTCATCAGCAAACTATTACGTAAATCTACACAGAAGATGATGGTAGGTAAGTCTAAGGTGGCATTAGCAGTGACAGGAAGAAGAGTAAAAAAAACTATGAAGAATGTTCCATTAATGATAGAGCCAGTAGAACTTGCTTATGGACTGAATAAGTTAGCAAAAGAGGAGTCAATGAGTAAGACAAAGATTTTGGCATGAGGATCTTCAAGAATGCAATGACTTTCTATTAAAATGAGAAAGTTTGGGATTGAAGTAGATATTGAGGGAATTTGGAGTTCACTTTAGGAATTATTAAGTTTGGGTTACACATTAAGCACTTATTGTGAACTGAATTGTGTTCCCCAAAAAGAAATGTTCAAGTACTTGTAAATATGACCTTGTATTGAAACAGAGTATTTTAAGATGTTATAAGTTAAATTAATATGAGGTCATCCTAGAGTTGTTGTTGTTGTTGTTGGGTGCAGTTGCGTCGTGTCTGACTCATAGCTACCCTATGCAAAGCAGACAAAACACTGCCAGGTCGTTCGCCAGCTCCACGATCAATACTATATTTGAGCCCATTGTCGCAGCCACTGTGTCAATCCATTTCTTTGAGGGCTTTCGCCTCTTTTGCCGACCCTCTACCTTACCAAGCATGACATCTATCTCTAGGGAATGGTCCCTTCTGACAACATGACCAAAGTAGGTGAGTCATTCTCACTTTCAAGGAGCATTTCAGCTGCACTTCCTCCAGGACAGAGCTGTTAGTTCTTTTAGCAGTCCACGGTACTTTCAGCATTCTTCACCAGCACCACAACTCAAAAGCATCAATTCTTCTTCGGTCTTCCTTATTCATTGTCCCACCTCTCATGCATATGACTCAATTAAAAATATCATGGCCTGTGTCAGGCACATCTTACTCCTCAAGCAGACATCCTTGCTCCTCAGCACTTGAAAGAGGTCCCTTGCAGTCAACTTGTCCATTGTTATATGTCATCTAATGTCCTGACTGCTGCTTCCATTGGCATCGATTGTAGAACCAAGCAAGTCTTTGACAACTTCAAACTTTTCTCCATTTACCTTGATGCTTTTTATAGGTCCAGTTGTGAGGAATTTTGTTTTCTTTATCTTGAGATGTAATCCATATTGCAGACTGTATTCTTCAATCTTCATCAGTAAGTGCCTCAAGTCATCCTCACTTTCAGCAAGCAAAGTTGTGTCATCAGTGTATCACAGGTTGCTAATGATTCTTCCTCCAATCTTGATGCCATGTTTCTCTTCATACAGTCCAGCTTCTTGGATTACTTGCTCAGCATATATATTGAATAAATATGGAGAAAAGATACAACCCTGATGCACTCCCTTCTTGATTTTAAACCAAGCAGGGTCCCTTTGTTCTGTTCGAGCAACAGCATCCTGGTCAATGTACAGGTTCTTCATGAGCACAATCAAATGTTCTGGAATTCTCATTCTTCTCAAAGTCATCCACAATTTGTTATGATCTACACAATCAAATGCCTTTGCATAATCAATAACAAGTAAATGTCTTTCTGGTATTCTTTGTTTTGAGCCAGGATCCATCTGACAGCGGCTATGATAGCCCTTGTTCCACATTCTCTTCTGAATCCAGCTCGCACCTCTGGAAGTTCTCTGTCAATATACTACTGAAACTGTTTTCAAATTATCTTCAGTAAGATCTTACTTGTGTGCGATATTAATGGTATTGTTCGATAATTTCCACATTCTGTGGGATCACCTTTCTTTGGAATGGGTACAAATATGGATCTCTTCCAGCCAGTTGGCCAGGTAGCCAAATCTCTTGGCATAACTGAGTGAGTGCCTCTAGTGGGGCATCTGCTTGTTGAAATACCTCAATGAGTATTCTGTCAATTCCTGGAGCTTTGTTCTTCGCCAATTCTTTCAGTGCAGCTTCAACTTCTTCCTTCAGTACTATTGGTTCTTCATCATATGGCACCTCCTGAAATGAATGAAGATCTACCAGTTGTTTTTGGTACTGTGACTCTGTGTATTCCTTCCATCTTCTTTTGATGTTTCCTGAATCATTCAATATTTTGCCCATAGATTCTTTCAATATTGCACCTTGAGGCTTAATTTTGTTTTCCTCAGTTCTTTCAGCTTGAGAAAGGCAGAGGATGTTCTTCCCTTTGGTTTTCTAACTCCAGGTCTTTGCACATTTAATTATAGTAATTGGTTTTGTCTGCTCAAGATGCTCTTTGAAATCTTCTATTCAGCTCTTTTATCTTGTCATTTCTTCTGTTTGCTTTAGCTACTCTTCACTCAAGAGCAAGTTTCAGAGTCCCTTCTGTCAGCCATTTTGGTCTTTCCTTCCTTTCTTGTCTTTTTAGTGACCTCTTGCTTTCTTCATGGATGATTTCTTGATGTCATTCCAAAATTCTTCTGGTTTTTGGTCATTGGTGTTCAGTGCATCAAATCTATTCTTTAGATAGTCTCTAAATTCAGGAGTGATATATTCAAAATCGTATTTTGGCACTTGTGGACTTGTTTTAACTGCCTTCAACTTCAGATTGAACTTGCATATGAGCAGCTGATGGTCTGTTCCACAATCAGCTCCTGGCCTGGTTTTGGCTGAAGATATTGTGCTTCTCCATGGCCTCTTACCACAGATGTAGTCAATCGGATTTCTTTGTACTACATCTGGTAAAGTCTACTTGTATAGCTGTCATTTGTGTTGTTGAAAAATGGTATTTGCAATGAATAAGTCATTGATCTTGAAAATTTCTATCATGCAATATCCAGCATCATTTCTGTCATCAAGGCCAAATTTTCCAACTACCGGTGATTCTTCTTTGTTTCCAACTTTTACATTCCAGTCACCAGTGATAATTAACACATCCTGATTGCTTGTTTGGTCAATTTCAGACTGCAGAAGCTGATAAAAATCTTCAATTTCCTCATCTTTGGCTTTGGTAGTTGGTACATAAATTTGAATAATAATCATATTAACTGGTCTTCCTTGTAGGCATATGAATATTATCCTATAACTGACAGCATTGTACTTCAGGACAGATTTGAAACATCCTTTGTGATTATGAACACCACACCATTCCTCTTCAGATTGTCCTTCCTGGCATAGTAGACCACATGGTGGTCTAATTCAAAGTGGCCAAAACCAGTCCATTTCAGCTCACTAATGCCTAGGATATCAATCTTTATGCACTCCATTTCATTTTGACAACTTCCAATTTTCCTAGATTCAAGCTTTTTATATTCCATGTTCCGATTATTAATGGATGTTTGCAGCTGTTTCTCTTCAATTTGAATTGTGCCACATCAGCAAATGTAGGTCTCAAAAGCTTTACCTTATCCATATCATTAAGGTTGGTTCTACTCTGATGATACAGCTCTTTCCTGGTCATATTTTGAGAGCCTTCTGACTTAAGTGGCTTATCCCCCTGCACTGTATCAGACAATGTTTCCAGGCTATTCACAAAGTTGCACAGTAATGTATCAGACAGTGTTTCTCCACTATCCATAAGGTTTTCCTTAGCCAATACTTTGGGAAGTGGATGGCCTCCTCCTTCTTCCTAGTCTGTCTCAGACTGTAAACTGTTGAAACCTGTGCACCATGTGCAACTCTGCTAGGTTTGAGACACCAGTGGCACAGCCTCAAGCCTCATAGTCACACATCATCACAGTAGGACAAACTGACAGACAAGTTTTTCTCCCTTAGCTGTTAAAAACCTCTCCATGCTCCCCACCCTCCCCATATATAGATCCCTGCCTTTTTCCTGCCACTTGTGAGGGGTGTGGCCTTGGTCCCCAGCCTTACCTGGATCCTTGCCTCTGGTTCCTCACTCTGTCCTGGTCCCCCCTCCTTGACTTTTTCTCTGCTTTCCCACTCCTTGGGAGGGGCAGGGCCTGAGACCTCAGCCTTACCTGAATATCTGCCTCTGCTTTCTCACTCTGTCCTGCCCCCCTCCCACTTTTTTCTGCTTTATCCAGCTTTCCCACTGCTTGGGAGGGTCGTGGCCTGGGTCTCCGGTGTTACCTGGATCCCTGCCTCTGCTTCCTTGCATACCAGAGTAGAGTGAGTCCTAGTCCCTTCTGAATAAAACCAAAAAACAAACAAACAAAATCCATTTCCATTGAGTCGATTGCAACACATACTAACCCTGTAGAACAGAGTAGTACTACCTCATAAGGTTTCCAAGAGTGTACATTTTATGAAAGCAGACTCCATCATCTTTCTCCTGAGGAGTGTCTGGTTAGTTTGAAACACGAACCTTTTGGTTAGCAGCCAAATGCTTTAACCACTGGGCCACCAGGACACCTTTCCCATCTGAACAGTGTCTTATAAAAGAGAATAGACACAGAGAGTTAGGTGAAAGAAGAATGGCCATGTTAGATTGCAGCTACAATCCTAGGGATGCCAAGGATTGCTGAGAGTCACCAGAAGCTAACAATCATGGAATAATTTTTCCCTCAGAGCCTTCAGAGGCTGATACCTTGGTTTGGACTCCTAGCCTTAGAACTGCAGACAATAAGTTTCTGTTTTTTAAATCATTCAGTTTGTGATATTTTGTTATAGTGGGCCTCAAAAACTAAGAAAACATCCAAACAAAGATGCACAGCAGGTAACTGGACACAATTTGTGAAGAGCAGTGGGAATTGTTGACAACAATGTCTGAATTGTCACACTGGAGACAGTGTCTAAAGGCCTGTTATTGATGAGAGGAGAAGTGCATGAGTAATGATAGAGTAGCAAAGAGGTCCAATGACTCTTGTTAGCTGCTGGTTAATCAGCCCCTAACTAATGGTGACCCTATTCAAATGGAACAAAATTCTGCTAAGTCCTATACTGTCCCCATAAACGGTTGCAGGTCAGACCATTGTAATCCATAGGGTGTTCATGGACTTTCAGAAGTAGATCACCAGGACTTTTTTTCTACTCTAACATTTAGAGCACTGAAAGATGTTCTAAAGTTGGTACAAGAGGATGAAGGTCAAAGACAGAGTCAGCACTGAAGCTTTAAAAATCACAGTATAGACATTCCCCTGAATAATCAGGAAAAAACAATGACTGTTGACATAGAATATCAGATAGTCTACTAAGAGTATTTGTTCAGAGGTTCCCAAGGCCACAACATTATGAAATAGTTCACGATGACTTGAGCTAGCAATGGAGGTGGTGAGAGTGGTTGGATTCTGGATATATCCGGAAAGTACATCCAACAGAATTTTCTAAAAATAAATAAATATATACATTAATAATTCACCTATATCTCATATCTCACTTCCTCACTTCATTTAGCCCTCTGCCCAAATAATAACACCTGCAGAAGGGCTTTTCCTAAATACAAGTCTCATGCCCTGTAACTCTCCTTCATCTTCTCCTGTTTTATTTTTTGTTTTGGTTGTTTATACCTGAAATTACATTATATTACATTATACAGTGTATATATACACACACACATATATACTTGTTGATCTGCTCATTCTCTGTCTCTCTAAATGGGACATAAACTTCATGTGGACATAGACTGGGTTATCTCATCCTCACTGTATTCTCAGAGTTTAAAGAGTGCCTAGACCAGAATCATCAACATTCAAATATTTTTAAATGAGCAAATGAACCAATGCAAGCAATCTTGTCAGGGCCACAATCTTGTTCTTAGCACATCTGGCAATAGTGAAGCCTTCCTCTGCAGCACTTTGCTGTGGCTAAGGGTCATCTCAATGGTAGAAGAATACATGAGCTAGCCTGAAGTCTGTCCTGATTTAATCTATGTGCCTGGAGCCAGAGTTTCACCAAAGAGTTCTAGATATGCCTTCCTCTCACATGCATCTTTCTTTTTTCCACTTTTATGTACATCTCCTACATGTAGGACTTTTATGTAGATCTCCTACATGTAGTTCTTTTCCCCACTTTTATGCATATCTCCTGATTGTCAGCCAGTCATCTTAGAAAATATTAGTCATCATTATCAAGGACAGAGGCTTTTGGTCTCACAGGAAACAGCTTTGTCTAGAGTTGCAAGAGACACCTGAGTGGTGAGAGACACCTGGATGGATTCATCAGTGAGATAACAAGACCCAGTTTCCTTTATCTCTCTGCCTTACCATCATGGGTTACCTCATTAATCTTCATAGTAAACATCATTTTCTGAAAATGAGTGATGCCACATGGACTGATGAGCCCAGAGTCAGGAAGAATATAAAAAAATGAGGAGCTAGGGAATAAATTGGGAGCTCTGGTAGCGTAGTGCCTAAGGCACTTGACTGCTAACCAGAAGGCTGGAAGTACAAACCCACCAGTCACTCCTCGGAAGGAAGATGGGGCAATCTACTTCCATAGTGATACTGCCTCAGAAACCCAAGGAGGGGTCACTATGTGTTGGGTCCAACTCGATGGCATATAACAACAAGGGAATAAATTATTGCTTTTGCTAGGCTTTTACTGTAGATGATGTGGCAATGTGATACATTGAGACCCTTAAAATGAACCATCCAACTCATGTGGGATCTCATTCTGACCAGCTGCCTCCTGCTCCTCCTACTTTGTGTCCTGCACGTGCACTGCAACCCATCTCAACAACTTGTATCAGAAGTAGAAACATTTTTTTTTGCACTTATTATATGCCAGGCACTGATACTATTTCCGTTATGTTCTTTAGTCCTACAAAATCCCACTTCCACAGATATAGAAAGCAAACTCTTCAGTCATATCACTAAGTAACTAATCAATACAGGATTGTTACTGTCTAAATGACCATCATTTTGACAACTCTTTTAAATTGCCTTCACCTAAATTATTCTTATCAACTAGTCCTCCAATCTAATTATTCTTTTTTGGGCAAGCTCATTACTCCCAGAGCAATCAAAACCAAAACCAAACACACTGCCATGAAGTCAATTCCTGCTCATAGTGCCCTTATAGGACAGAGTAGAACTGTCCCATACGGTTTCCCAGGCTGTAAATCTTTACAGAAGAAGACTGAATCATCTTTCTCCCAGGAAATAGCTGGTGGGTTCAAATTTCTGAGTTTTTGCTAAGTAGTCCAATGCTTTAACTGCAGCACCACCAGAGCTCTTTCCTAGAACAAAGCCAAGTCAAGTTCCCAGTAACTCAATCATCTCATTGCCTGCCTTTACTTCAGATAGGGACTTTCAGATTTTTAACTCAGATGGCAGTTTAAAGAAAAATGATAAAGCATATAAAGAGTTTTTCAAATGCATAAAAACTTTTAAGAACATTATAGTTAAATATGTGAAGAATATGACCAATCAAAAGTACTTACATAATTAGTAAAAGAATGATTGGAAAGTCCCCATCATTTTTAGTATTCGAAGAATTGCTAGTTAAAAAGCCTGTAGAAATCACTTTGCAGCTACTAAAGAAGCAAAATGAAAATCCATGATAATTGAACTTAAAGTTGGCCAGTGCATGGTCCTACTGGTTTTATCCTTCATTGCTTGTGGAGTCTGAAATGGAACGAACTCTTGTGAATGGCATTGTGGAAGTATTTAATACAAGCTACAAGTGTCTCCATATTTCTATGACCAATAGAAATATTCGGTCTTTATGAACTTATAAAGAGCTATTTAAAGCCACATTTTAGGTTTGTGACAGCAAAGGAAGGAGCATGGTGGTTTATTGCACACACTGTGGTGGGAGGGCTCTTAGAATCAAGAACTGTAACCTTGGACAATGAGGTAATGTCTATGTGCTTCAATTTTTTTTTTCATGTGGGTAATAGCATTGGAGCTTAAATCATAGGGGGATATGAGGATTAAATGAGTTGGTAGGTGTGGAGTACTTAGCATATGTAGGCATGTTGTAGACACTATATTTGTACAAACTATTAATATAGCAAAAATAAAACAAAGGAATAAACTTAGCTACCCAACATTAAGGAGATTGTTAAAAATTATATTGTTCTGACATAATATCATTTTACAATAATAATTTATGAATTATGTAAAGCCAAAAGATACATTTATGATAAAATATTCAGTAAAATTAAAGAAATAAAATTCCTGAGCTTACTATAATCACATCTATGAATGAAGGAAGGGAGAGGGTAATTGCTCTTTTGGAGTGATTGGATTGTGGGTCCTTTGCAGAGCATTTTCCTTAATCTTAGATTGCTTTTTTAGATTAAAAAATAAATATCATAATGAAATTAATTCCTTTTAGCACTGTCTTTGGCTTTGACTGCTCTGGTGTGCAAAATAAAGTACACCTGGAATGAAACTATTCAAGCCTCTGATGTGTCAATAATAAGCTGGGTCTGCCAGCTGCCACTGGAGTACTGCACAGTCTCTAAGCATGAGGCTCTAGATCCTTTCAGTAGATAGCCCAGCCTGGGCCCTGCACCCTGCACAGGAGAGTCATATGTGATTCCTTTTGGTCAGATCACCTTATCTGCCAGTCAAAATGAGTGTCTGTTTTTCAATGAAAAAGTCTTTAGGGAACCAGCTACTAGCAAAGGCTTAAGGTTAAAAATCTAAATGTCCCTTCCTGAAGAAAAGGTAAGTAATGAGATGATTGAGTTGCTGGGAATTTGACTTGGCCATATTTGATATAAACATTTTCTAAATAGCTAGTACTTTTTCTTTAAATTTTATTTTGTTCCATTGTACAGAGGTTCTTTAGAATCTACGTATTTATTAGATTTTGTTGCTCTACTGATTCCAAGTGAGATAACATGACAAGTTAATACGTAAATGGCTTCCAAAACTTAAGATTTTATTAGAAAAAAATATGAATAATAATGATCATTGAAAACAATAAATTATTTCCCTGAAATCACCAGTATAATTCAGCTTGTTGTCTATTATGATGAATATAATATGTTCTTTTTTTTTCCTTTTTTCTAATTCACATCTTCTTATTGATGGTGGCCCAAGTAAAAAAAAATAAATAAATAATAATAAAAAAAAACAAACAAACCCTACTGACTTTTGTCCTTTATGATATCTCTTGTCTACATTTTAATATAAAGTAACAATAGTTGTTAAGTTGGATGGTTTGTATTTTGTAGGTACTCATAACACTAGTAAATCATCACTTTAGTGTATTTTTAGTTTTATGCTTCTTATTTATATTTCATGTCTTATTAATAAAAGGTTTCAAGACAATATTAGATAATAATATGGATTGTGGAAACCCACACACTTAGAAGGTTATTCTCTATCACACAAATGTTATGGGATGATATTTTGAGATACTCTATCCCCACAGTTATCTGTACCCCTTACACATGCCACTCCTTTCAGTATGGAGTCAGCATACTCCATATGAAGGCTGTAGTCTTTGATCTTCATCACTGAGTGCTTCAGATCTTTGTTTCCAGTAAGCAAGTTTTTGTCATCCACTCCCTTCAGTCTTTGTTTCATCCAGGAATCTGAAGAAACATACACGTAAATAAAATGATTTTTTTTCAAAAGCTTGAGTTTTGAAGGTTTCAGGCTCTAACATTTATGCTATAACAAGAGATTTGGAACAATTTATTGGGAAGCCCTTATTCTCAAACTAGTCATGATTCACCACCCAAGAGGAAGGAAAGAAAAGAAGTCTGGGCCTAAGAAGGTGACTGAACTATGAGGATGGGAGTGACAGAAACCAAGATTGGTTGGAGAAATCCAAGCACACATTACTGAGTAGAGATAAGGAGACTCAGAAGCCTTCAATTGCTCTGACTGGGACCAGCTGTTCATTCTCTCAGATTCTAAACAACCAGGTTCCTATCTCCTGTTGGTCTCTTAGCCTCAGGGTACCCTTTCTGAAGCCTCTGGTGTTATGGAGGGAAATTTCTCATTATAAGGATATTGGCATATGGCAAATTTGAAAAGGAGAGAAATAGGAGGCCCAAGTGTTAAGGTTTCTAATCTTTTGAGTCAGAAGTGTGAGAATCTACTTTCTGATGACTCAAGGGTTAGTGATAGAAGTTGTCTGTGCATTGTGGGGTAGGGTTATCCCCATCTCTGTGCTTCTTTTCCCAAGTTCTTGGCCTAGTACTGGTATCTACCTACCACCCATCCATCAGTTTGTGATACAGTGGTGGCTAGTGTGTGTTGTGATCCTGAAAATTATGCCACCAGTATTTCAAATACCAGCAGATTCATTCATAGTGGACAGATTTCAGGGGAGCTTTCAGATTAACACAGAGTAGACAGAAAGGCTATTAGGAGCTCTGGTAGCATAGTGGCTAAAAGCACTTGACTGCTAACCAGAAGGCTGGCGGTTCAAACCCACCAGCCACTCCTCCGAAGGAAGGTTGGGCAATCCTACTTCCGTAGTGATACTGCCTTGGAAACCCAAGGAGGGGTCGCTATGAGTTGGGGCCCACTCGACGGCACATAACAACAACAACAACAGAAAGAAAGGCTGGCTATCTACTTCCAAAAATCAGGCAGTGAAAACCTTAGAGATGACAACAGGATTTTTTCCAACATAGGGCTGGAAGATGAGCCCTGAGTTGGAAAACATCAAACAACAACCACAACTAAGGCCTAGAGCATACTAATGACTATGAAGATGACACAGGATACAGCAACATTTTGTTCTGTTCTACACAAAGTAACCATGAGTCAGAGCCCATTCAACAACAAATAATAGCAATCAAAATATAGAAAGAAACTCTATATTATCCAAAGATATACCCAAAGACAAATTCTAGAGTAATTTTAGATTCTTTAGAATGTATAACCCAGCCCCAAGTGATTTTATAATATAAAACTTACTAAAATCGTGGGTATTTCTTTTTTAAAAATCCCAATCGTATGAGCAAACAGGGTTAAGCTTTAGAAGGAAGTGAAGAAAATGGGCCCATTAAGGGGTCAATTACACCCTCCTTACACTGGCTATGACCAGCTATATCAATAGCCATAACTTTAGGTCTTCACATTCTATCCTTGGTGGTCTGCGCCAGTGGCAGTGAGGAGGCAGGGAGGCTTCACTGTGCAAATATGAACACAGACCTTCATCAGAATTCCTCCCACACTAGGCCCCAAACAAGCTCCTTTTACTGCCTGAAGTTTTCAGGGGACTCAGGTGGTAAACAAATAAACAATGTATAACTTTATTTATTATTCAAAGCCTGTTGTCTGCACAGAGCTTAAAATGGCCCCCCTATTCCAAAGTCTCAGAGATGCCTGTGGGTCTAGGTTCTGGGTACACCTGTAGTTTGGGGTTTGTTCTGCTTTCATTTTGAGACAAACCTCCAACAGTCTCTGTGCCCCAGGTGGTTTCTATTGATTTATGCTGGCTGTGCAACAACAGACTGAGGCGGCTGAGCTAATGGGCACACTGCGGCATATTAATTCCAGGGCTGGGCTATTTCTGTCATAAGGAATAAAGCTCCAAATGTTGAACTAGCAGGATCCTAATTAAGTATTTCACGACGATTAAGTGATTCACTTGTCAGATTTTTTGAAGTTCATGGGTTCTTTCCATCATGGGATTTGTTTTTGTCCTTTTTAAGTGGTAATTACAAAGCTCTTTTAAGATTCCTCTAAGAGAAGCCCCTCCTCAGCCCACTCTTCCTTCTGACTTTCAGAGTTTGTTTCCCTTTTGCCACTGCAAGGGGTCTGTATTTTCTTCATTGTCTGTATAATGTTTCCCCGAAAATGCACCAGTGAATAAAAGTAGTTACAATCCCCTCTTACTCCTTGAGTGCTAAATTTGCTCATTTCCTTGAGCATCTTCCAGACTCTTCCCTTGGTCAGTATGCCTTCCATGTCTCTGCACCTGATCGGGTACTCCTAGGTGGTTTCAAGACTCAGATCAGGATGACTCATTCACTTAAGGAGGCCACCACCAATCCTGTGCAGATGCTCTGCTCTGTGCATCTCCTTGCACACTTATAACCTCCACCTCCCATAACCACTGCAACACAAAAGTGCCATTGTTTTTAGTTTACAAATACCTATTCTACTGGGAGCTACCAGAGGGATGAACTAAGGATTATTTATCTTTGACTCCTCACATACTATAAGCAGAAGAGGTACCTCCTAAGCATTTCTTAAGTGAAACAATCATTAAGTGCCAAAACATGAATTTCAGGATCAAAAGGACTTGTCTGATATTGACCAGTTACCCAATGTTCTATCTAAATTGTCTCATAGATACACCAATTCTGAAATTAATATGTTTTGAAATAATTATCCTAACTGCATATTGTGTATAATATTCAGAGTTTAAGATACTGCCAAATTTAAAGCTAAATAACTTCTTGGGATGAATGAAGTTAAGCCTAGTTTACCCACTGTCATCAGGTTGACTCCAACACATAGTGACCCTATAGGGTTTCCAAGGTGTAAATCTGTATGGAACCAGACTGACTCTTCTTTCCACCACGGAGTAGCTCAAGGATTTGCCTTCGAACCACCAACCTCTGGGTTAGCAGCTCAGTGCTTTTAACCACACCACCACCAGAGCTGTTTAAGCCTAGTATACTGGACGTCAAATTAATGAAGGCAGAATCAAGTTCTTCTCACAGAAACCTGAGAATCCCAAGAAATTTGTTAGATCTCATGGAGGGGACTAGGTTATTTTCCTTTCACAAATTTAGGTCTTGAATGTGCTGAGTTTGAATCTGATTAGATGAACTTTAAACACAGAAGCAAATGAGAATTGGCAAGATTTCATTTTCTGATATTGAGGAAAATTGGGATCCTGAAGCAAAACTTCAATTCAGATGAGAAAAATGGAGATGTTTTTAAATTTTTAACCTCTGAAGTGTATGACTGTACCTTGTTATATCTCTTTGGGAATGCATTATTTTTTCAAGATCTTTTTTTTTTTCCGTATAAATGATGTCTTATAACCCAAGGGAGAGAAAGGCACCTCAGAATCATTGAACTCAGAGGCCCATAGTTCCACCTACCTGCGAGGAATCTAACCCAAAGGGAAATGTATACTGCAATCCACCTGCACGTAGAAACTGAAGTTATTAATTTGCTTTCTGAAGCTTAGGTTCAGTGGGTGCCTGCTGAGGGGTATTGTCTAAAATGGGCATAAATTTGTCAGGGTCACAGGGCATAATAATTACAGCTTACTGTTTGGTTACCAGTAAGTAAGATGCACATTTTCCAAGTTGGGCTTCCTATAGAGAAATTCCTATGAATTGATTCTGACTCATAGCAACTGCTTTTGGGTTTCTGAGGCAGTAAATCATTATGGAGGAGCTCTGGTAGTATAGTGCCTAAGACACTTGACTGCTAACCAGAAGGCTGGTGGTTCAAACCCACCAGCCACTCCTCAGAAGGAAGGTTGGGCAATCTACTTCAGTAGTGATACCACCTTGGAAACCCAAGAAGGGGTCGCTGTTATGAGTTGGGTTTGACTCAACGGCATATAGCAACAAAGCAAATTTTTATGGAAGTAGATTGCCCAGTCTTCCTTTCACAGAGTGGCTGGTGGGTTTGAACCACCAACCTTCTGGCTAGCAGTCAAATGCATTAGGCAGTATGCCATCATATCTCTTTTATGGAGAGAGAGGGTAGGAGGATCAGCTAGCTGAGGAAAATGTTGGCAAATAATTTCTAGAGAGGAAGAAGAGGACTACTAGAAAGGTACAGGGTGGGGACTAAAATCCTCAGCGGAAAAAACTAGTTGGAGAACATTTACATTGTACAATTAAATGGGTATTATATGGATCTTATAATGGACCTATCAATGAGACATGTCTACAATGAGAGAGCTGACTCTGATTGGTCAAGAAGGGACACATGGATGTTTAATTGGCTAGTGTCTTGGTCAGGGTGCTTTAGAGAAACAGAGCCAATGATATATGTTGTTGTCAGGGCCTCTCAAGTATTTTCTGATTCATCACTCCCCTATGTGCAACAGAATGAAGCACTGCCTTGTCCTCCACCATCTTCACAATTATTGTTATAGTTGAGCCCATTGTTGCAGTCATTGTGTCAATCCATCTCATTGAGGGTCTTCCTCTTCTTTGTTCACCCTCTACTTTACCAAGCTTCATGTCCTTCTCCAGGGACTGGTCCCTTCAGATAAATATGTCCAAAGTGAGGTAAACTCTTGCCATCCTTGCTTCTAAGGAGTATTCTGTCTGTACACCTTTCAAAATAGCTCTATTCATTTTTCTGGCAGCCTGTGGTATATTCAATATTCTTTGCCAACAAAGTAATTGCAATGTATCAATTCTCTTTGATCTTTCTTAGTTATTATCCAGTTTTCACATTAGTATGAAGCAATTGAAAATACCAACTTGGGTAAAACACACCTTAGTCATCAAAGTAACATCTTTACTTTTAAACACTTTAAAGAGATGTTTTGCATCAGATATCCATAATGCAGTGCATTTTTTGATTTGTTGACTGCTACTTCCATGGTTGTTGACTGTGGATGCAAGGAAAATTAAATCTTTGAAAACTACAATATATTCTCCATTAATCATGACGTTGTGAGAATTTTTGTTTTATGTTGAGATGTAATCCATAATGAAAACTACAGTCTTTGATCATTATCAGTAAATGCTTCAGGTCTTCTTTACTTTTAGCTAAGAAGGTTATGTCATCTGCATATCACAAATTGTTAATGAGTCTTCCTCCAATCCTGAGCCAATGCTCCTGTATATATACTCCACCTTTTCATATTATTTTATCAGCACACAGATAGGACAATTATGTGAAAGGATACAATCCTAACACATGCATTTCCTGATTTTAAACTGCACAGTATTCCCTTGTTCCATTCAAGTGACTGAAAGTCAACATCTAACCATGGTCCATCACTCTTTTTTTTTTTATTAGGATTTGGGTGAAGATTTACAGAGTTAATTCACTTTTCATACAGCAGTACACATATACTTTGTCTCATGTCATTGACCAAAATTTACAATGCAGCAGCTCCCCTCCCACTTCCTCCCCATAGTTACCTCCT
>NW_006921667.1:237903-249535 GCF_000298275.1 Orycteropus afer afer | reverse complement strand
GTGTTCCTTTGTTGCTTATAAATGCATCTTTTTTAGTGGTCACGTAGCATCTGTCTCCTGTGTGTGAATCCACTCAGAAAGGGTTAGGACTAGAACCTACCTTATTCTAGAATGACCTCATTTGACCTAACAGATAACAGAAGAAAAACCTTATTTCCACAAATAAGGTCACATTCACAGGTGAATGGGTTAGTACATGTATTTTGGGGGGATACAATTCAATTCATAACAGTTATTCTCTGTAACTTTGCATAATTTTTAATCCCTTCTTTTTTCAGCTTTTCCTTCTTCATCTGATACATAAACTTTGTAACTCTTCAAGGCTCTATTCTATAGTATTTTCTCATCTCACTCTGCACTTATTCCTAAGTAATTTCATAAACTTCCATGATTTCACATATCATCTCCATACTAGTATACCGGGAGCCCTGGTAGCATAGTGCCTAAGACATTTGACTTCTAACCAGAAAGCTGGAGGTTCAAACCCACCATCCACTCATTGAAAGTAAGATTGGGTGATTGGGCAATCTACTTTCATAGTGATACTGTCTCGGCAACCCAAGGAGGGGTCACTATGAGTCAGGTCTGACTCAATGGCAAATAACAACAACAGTATACACACCATTTATATACTGTTTGTGTTGTTGTTAAGTATTATTGATTCAGTTCTATCTCATAGTGATCCAATGTTCAATAGAATGAACAGTGCCTGATCCTGTGCCATCCTGAGAATATTTGCTATGTGTGGGCCCAATGTTGCAGAAACTTTGTAAATCTATCTCATTGAGGGTCTTCTTCTTATTACTGACCCGATAATGCCCAAAGTATGTGAGATGAAGTCTCACCATTGTCACTTCTGTATAGCATTCTGGCTATACTTCTTCCAAGACAGATTTGTTCATTTTCCTGGCATTCCATGGTATATTTAATATTCTTCATCAATATTCTGCATCAAAATTGAAATGCATCAATTTATCTTTGGTCTTCCTTGGTCATTGTCCAGCTTTCCCATGCATATGAAACAATTGAAAATGGCATGGCTTGGGTCAAGCACGTCTTAATCCAGAAAGTGAAACCTTTGCTTTTCAAGGCTTTAACGGTCTCTTGGAATAGATTTGCTCAATGTTATACACCATTTGATTCATTGACTACTTCTTCCTTAGGCATTCATTGTGAATCCAAGTAAAATTAAATCCTTGATGATTTCAATTTTGTCTCCATTTATCATGCTGTAGCTTATTGGTCCAATGGTGAAGTTGTTTTCTTTATGTTGATGTATACTCCATACTGAAGGCTGTAGTCTTTGATCTTCATCAGTAAGTGCTTCAGGTCTTTGTTTTCAGTAAGCAAGTTTGTGTCATCTGCTTATCACAGGTTATTAATGAGTTTTCCTCCATACCTGATACCACATTCTTCTTGATATAGTCCAACTTCTCAGAATTTGCCAACCATACAGATTGAACAAGTATGGAGAAAGTATACAACCCTGACACATACCTTTCGTGATTTTAAACCATGAAGTATCCCATTGTTCCATTCAAGTGGCTGCCTCTTAGTCCATGTACTCGTTCTGCATGAGTACAAACAAGTGTTCTGGAATTCCCATTCTTTCAATGTTATCTGTGATTTGTTATGATCCACACAGTTAAATGACATTGCATAGTCAAATAATAATAATAATAATAATACAGGTAAACATCTTTCTGGTATTCTCTGCTTTCAGCCAAGATCCATCTGACATTAACAGTGATATTCCTCATTCCACATACTCTTCTGAACCTGTCTTGAGTTACTGGTAGTTCCTATTGATTTACTGCTACAATTGTTTTTGAATGATTTTCAGCAAATTTTTACCTATGTAAGTTATTGATAATATTTTTTTTATAATTTCTGCATTTTTTGGATCACCTTTCCTTGGAATGAGCACAAATGTGGATCTCTTCCAGTTGCTTGATTAGGTACTTGCCTTTCAAATTTCTTGGCATAAATGAGTAAGTACTTCCAGCAGTGTATCTGTTTGTTGAAACATCTCAATTGGCATTCCATTCATTCCTGGAACCTTGTTTTTAGCCAGTCTCTTCAGTGCATCCATTGGTCCTTGATCATATGCTACCTCTTGAAATGGTTCAACATTGATTTTTTTGGTGCAATGACTTTGTATTCCTTTCACTTCTTTTGATGCATCTCCATCATTCAATATTTTGCCCATAGAATCCTTCTGTATTGCAACTCCAGACTACAATATTTTCTTCAGTTCTTTCAGGTTGAGAAATGTTGAGCATTTTCTTACTTTTTGATTTTGTGACTACAGATCATTGCACATTTCAATATAATACTTTACTTGTCTTCTTGAGCCACCCTTTGAAGTCTTCAGTTCACCTTTTTACTTTAACATTTCTTCTGTTTGCTTCAGATACTCCACATTCAAAAGCAAGTCTTACAGTCTCTTATAACATCTGTTTTGGTCTTTTCTTTCTCTACTTTTTGATGACTTTTTGCTTTCTTCATGTATGATGACCTTGATATTATTCCACAACTTGTCTGATTTCCAGTCATTGCTTTTCAGTGCATCAAATGCATTCTTGAATTGGTCTATAAATTCAGGTGAGATAAACTCAAAGTTACACTTTGTATCTTCTGGACCTGTTTTAATTTTCTTTAGCTTGCACTCAAACTTGCATGTTAGCAATTGATAGACTGTTTTTCAGTCAGCACCTGATTTTGTTCTGATTGATGACATTGAGCTTCTCCATTGTCTCTTTCCACAGATGTAATTGATTTGATTCCTGTGTATTCCATCTGATGAGTCCATGTATATAGTAGGCATTTATATTGTTGAAAAGAGGGTATTCAGTGAATAGGTCACTGGTGTTGCAAAATTGTGACCTCTGGTGTTATTTCTATCACCAAAGCTGCATATTCCAACTACTGATCTTTTGTCATTTCCAACTTTCACATTCCAATCACCAGTAATTATCACTTAATCTTAATTTCACATTTAATCAATTTCAGACTGAAAAAGTTGATAAAAATCTTCATTTTCTTCATCTTTGTCATTCGTGTTTGGTGTGCATCTTTTACTGATACTCATATTAACTAGTTTTTCTTTAGGTATATGGATATTATGGTATCAACAGCACTGTGCTTTAGGATAGATTCCTTTTGGCAATAATGTGACATCATTCCTTTTCAATTTGTCATTCCTGGCATAGTAGAGCATATGATGGTCTGATTTCAAATGTCTGATACCAGTCCATTTCAGCTTACTAGTGACTGGGATATCAATCTTCAAGCTTTTTGTTTCATTTTTGATAATTTCCAATTTTCCAAGATTTATGTTTCATACATTCCATGTTCCCATTGTTAATGGCTACAGTTGATTCCACCATGAAGTTGATTACCAGTCTTATCGTGGGGAATACTACATCCAGTTGCCCAGTCACTCAACCAGGTCCAGTCAAGTTGACACAAAAACAACTACCATAAACTGTTTTAAATATTGTCAAGGGTAGAATGAAATACATCCAGTTGTACACTGCTCTTGAATGTATACTTTTTTACAACTTTTTTGGATAATAATTTTACTTTTTGAACTAGTAATTCCACTCCAAAGAAGTAAGCATTGAAACATCCACAAAAGCTTAAACACAGATGTTTCTTGTCTGATTAGTTTGGCATCTAAATAAAGTATTATTCCATTATATTTAATTATATGTATACAGACATTGCAATAGTTTATTTTCTAATGTTTGTATATAACCAGTATACACAATTATATACATGACATAACCTTAAGTATTTTAAAAATATACATTAAAAACACTATATACTTGAAGATTTCTGGATAAGATGGTGGAATAAGCATACAAACTACACAGAACCTCTTCAACAACAACAATAATAAAAAAAAAAAACAACACTGCTGTAGAATTGTATCTGACTCAGAGCAACCCCTCCTTGGGTTTCTGAGTGTTCTGGTTACCTAGTGCTGCACTGACAAGAATATACCATAAATGGGATGGCCTTAACAAATAAGAGTCTTTTCTTACAATTTGGAGTATTTAAGTCCAAGTTCAAAGTGCTAGGCTCTAGGGTCTGGGTGAAAGCCCCTCAATCTTGGGGTCCAGCTCTGCCTCCTACTCTCAGCCCACTGAAGCTAGAAGCCTTTCTTCACTCAGACAACTGTTAGCTGCTGAGGCTGAGAAGCCCCAAGGTTGACAAGAAAAAGGCACAGTCCTGATATTACCAAACGACACAGCAGGCCATTAATTTAAGTCCATTGTAAGCCCCTTGGTCGGCAGAGCATAGCAGGCTGCTGAGCAATGACATGGCTACATGCAGGGTCCAAGCATGCCATAAACTAGAGACCATTCTCAAAACTTCTTATATGCAGGAAGCAGATCACGTACCCAAAGGCAGCTACTCAGATGCTCACAGTAGAATCCACCATGGAGTTGATTACCAGTCTCATCATGGGGAATACTACATCCAGCTGCCCAGCCACTCAACCAGGCCTAGCCAAGTTGACATGCAAACATAACCATCACACTGAGGCAGTATCACTATGAAAGTAGACTGCCCAACCTTCCTTGTGAGGAGGGGCTGGTGGGTTTGAACCACCAGCCTTCTGGTTAGCAGTCAAATGCCTTAGGCACTACACCACCAGAGCTCCTTCAACAAGAAAAGGAGAACCAAATAACACAGATACAGAAGAGAATTAGGGAGTCTTGAGCTTTTAAAGAAGGATACAGAAATAGACTAAACTCAGACTAGTGGAAGAATCTGCATGAAAACTCTGAAAAATGAGACATATGGAGCTGTTGTCTGTCAGTGATCCTGATGGCACAGATAGCTTGTAAATTGCCAAGTGGTGTTAGGACCTAAGAATTAACCTAAAAATCAGCTCTGCTAGTCAGAGGCTGCACAGAGACTTGCACTAGTGGCTGGTGAATAAAGGAGAAGCAGCAAAGAGGAACACAGGCTAAGCTGTGGTCTTTTGCCTGTCCAGAGGGTGCAGCCATTTCGAATGTTTACAAGTGGTTCAACCATTTTGGATATTTAAAGTGATATCATTCTCTCAGATTCCAGAGACATAAGAATAGGTTCCCTTTGCCAGGGACCACAAGGACATTCTGGATGCAAAAAACTGAAAAGGTATCATATTCCCCTTTTTACTCTTATAACCTAAACCTTCTTGGTGAATGGAGGTGCATCCATCCCTTACTACAACCCACCTTCTAGGCCAGCAGTAATTCCATCCAAGTTTGTGTGCTCTGACAGAGCCTGGGTGCTCTGGCCCACCCTGCCCAGATTATTTATTTATGTAGTTTTAAGTCTGTTTGTTTTTGTCTATTTTAAAGTTATTACTATATTATTATTATTATCATTACTATTATTATTATTATTATTATTATTATTATTATTTATTTTTATTCTTCCCTTCCCAGGGTCCACTTTTCAGCTTTTTCTCTCTTCCATGTTTCTGATTTCCATTTTTTACTTTCTCATGTTTAACTCCATTCCTTATTTTTCTTTTAGCATTTTCTCTATTTTTTTTGTTGTTGTTCTCCTACTCTACTTCTTTTCTCTTATTGTCCCCTACCCAGATAGAGTTTCTTTTTTCTTTCTTTTCTTTTTTTGGTGATTGTTCCTGTGTGTTTACATGGTGTGTTATTTGTCCACTTGCTTTTAATTTTGATGTTTTTTTTGATTGCTGATTTTGTCTAACTGAATAGGAAACAGCAGCTGTGCCCATACAATGCAACCACACCTGCATGTCTTGCAGCTCTACTTACTGAGTGAGAGCCATCATTTCCTTCTCCACCAACTACCCAACAGTAAATGACCACCAAGAAGAGCCTGACTCACCTTTAACTGCTGTTCACAAACACTTACAAGAGATCTAAATACAACAATGTCACAATTTCTGTTCATACAGAGAAACATGATAAAGCAGTAGAAACAAGAGAGCAGGATACAGAGCCAGAACACATCCCTGAAGAAGAAGCAGCATTGGAACTCCCTGATAAGGAATTCAAAACAATTATATTTAGGTACCTTCAAGGATTGAGAGACAGATCAAGGAAAACACAGAAAAAATGATAGAACAATTTTGTAAGAAAATACAAGAACAAAATGACAAAATAAATGAAAAATTACAAATGATACACAATCTATAGATAGAAATCCAGAAGATTGATACTTAATTTTCAGAAATAGATAACACATTGAAAGGGCAAAGAAGTAGAATTGAATCAACGAAAGACAGAATTAATGATATTGAAGACAATAACTGAATACGTTTTGGAAAGGCATCAATCAGAAAAATGATCAAAGCAAAATGAAGAAAACCTAATTTTCATGTGGGATACCATCAAAAGGAATAACCTACATGCAATCAGATTTCCAGAACAGGAAGAGAAAAAGAAAACCGTTAACAAAATTGTCCAAGATTTGTTGGAAAAGAACTTCCCTGATATGATGAAAGATAAGAATACATCGATTCAGGAAGTCCAACGAATCCCAAACAGGATAGACCCCAAAAGAAAATCACCAAGACATATCATCATTAAACTCATCAAAACCAAAGACAAAGAAAGAATCCTGAAAGCAGTATGGGAAAAACAAAAAGTTACCTACAAAAGACAACCAATAAGGGTGAGCTCTGATTTCTCAGAAGAAACCATGCAAACAAGAATGCAATGGTATGGTATATATAAAACACTGAAAGAGGAAAATACCAAGAATTACTTATCCAGCAAAATTTTTCCTCAGATATGATGGTGAAATTAGGGCATTTCCAGATAAGCAGAAATTAAGGAAATTTGTTAAAACCAGACAAACTTACAAGAGATGATAAAGGAAGTCCTTTGCACAAAGAACAAACATCAAACAACAGCTGACCATTAACACAAATGATGACATAACCCAGACATCAACCCAGTTATGAAAGTATCCAAAGTAAAATAAGCTTACAAGATTGTGAACAGGGAACCAAAGAAGTCAATTAGCAAATGAGGACAACTACAAATCCAAAAGAGGGGAAAGATAGCACAGTTACAGAACTTCTAAAAGGTGAAGAAGTCAAGAGAGTTGCAAGATAGAATGGACTGTTATCAACTCAGGAAGAAAATTATAAATCAGGGTAACCTCAAAAAGAAATGATAAACCTTCACATTACAATAAAAAGAGGACAAGCACAAATATTTAGCAAATGCTAAAACAACAGCAACAAAGGAAATGATAACATGATTCATAAACAAAACAAGCTCAGTACAGAAAATTATATGGAACAGAGAAATGAGCTACACCATGAAAAAGCAGATAACAAAATGACAGTAATGAATTCATACTTGTTGATAATTACACTGAATATCAATGGATGAAATGCACCACTCACAAAATGAAGAGTTGCATATTGGATTAGAATACATAATCCATCAATATGGTGTCCACAAAAGACACAACTTAGATACAAAAACAAAAATAGACTAAAAATCAAAGGTTGGAAAAAGATATTTCCAGCAAATGGCAATCAAAAAGGAGCAAGAGTGGTAATATTAATTTCTGATCAAATTGACTTTAAGACAAAAACCACCATAAGAGACATGCAAGGGCATTATATAATGATTAAAGGATCAATTGAACAAGAAGATATAACAATAATAAATATCTATGGACCCAATGAAAGAGCCCAAAATACATAAATTAGACTTTAACAGAATTGAAAAGGCAATTAGATGACTCCACAGTCACAGTAGGCGATTTAATACACAACTTTCAATGAAAGATTGAATAACTGGTAAGAAACTCAAAAAAATGTAGAACAGCTAAACAATACAATCCACCAACTGGATCATATAGACATGTACAGAGCACTTCACTCAACAACAGCAAAATATACATTTTTTTCCAGTTCACATGGAACATTCTCCATGATAGACCTATATTAGGCCATAAAGCAAGCCTTAATCAATCTAAAAACATTTAAATACTGCAAAACATCTTCTCAGATTACAATGTTATCAAATTAGACATCAACAATAGGAAGATCAACAGAAAAAGAGTAAACACATGGAAAATGAACAACAGTCTCCTTAAGACTGACTGGGTAATAGAATAAATGAAAAATTAAATTAAAAAATTCCTTGAATCGAAGGAAAATGAAAACACAACATACCAAAATCTTTGGGACACAACAAAACCAGTGAGGAGAGGCCAATTTATAGCAATAAATGCACACATCAAAAAAGAAAAAAGAGCCAAAATCAACACTATAAATGAACATCTACAACAATAAGGAAAAGAACACAAGAAAAGCCTACAGTCGCCAGAAGAAAAGAAGTAATAAAGATTTGAGCAGAAATCAGTAAAACAGAAAATAGAACAATACAAAAAAATCAACAAGACTAGAAGTTAGTTTTTAAAAAGATTAATAAAATTGACAAACCACTGGCAAATTTAACAAAGGAAAAGAGGAAGAGAATACAAATAACACAAACAAGAAACAAAATGGGCAACATCACTATATAACCAACTGAAATAAAAAGGTAATATCAGGATAGTATGCAGAACTATACTCCAACAAAGTTGTAAATCTGGAAGAAGTGGACACATTTCTAGAAACACACTGCTTACCTGAACACAGACAGGGGGAAAAGTTGAACAGACCCATAACAAAAGAATTTTGTTCAAAAAATTGAACAGGTCATAAAAAAATGACCAACATAAGAGATAGACAACAGATGCTAATACCAATCAATGTGTTCACAATATCTCATTGCCATTAACATCAAACACTAGGCTATACAGATAAGTACATAAACACCTGAGAAGATCAGATGGGGGTCAGTGAACAGAAGTATACTCTAGACCAAGGATAGATTCAGCTGAGGCTAATCTTGCACAGACACCAGTGATGCAAAATACCTGCAGTCCTTACAGAAACAGTAGATGACAGACAGAGTAATCCCTCACAGACATTCCAACACTACAGGAGAGAGATCCAATAGACCTACTACATCAGGACCATAGTACTGGGGGACACCAGACTCAATTGACACAACAAAATACATAAAAGTGTTGCTCCACATCCTATATTGGTGAGTAGTGATAGGTCTTAAAAGCTTTCAAGGAGCCATCTAAGATGCAGGTAATGGTGTCCCAGCGTGGGAAGTGAAGAAGAATGAAAACAAAACAAAAACAAAAAAAAACCAAGGGCATTTAGAAGCAATCAGACCTAGAACATGATGGCCCTCGAGACCAGAAGAACTGGATGGTGCCTGGCTATCAATGCCAACCACTCATTAAAGGATCAAATTTGGAGATCCTGGATAGAGTGGGAGGGAAAATGTGGAACAAAATTCAAAAACTCAATAATGATCAGAATTATTGGTCAGATGAAATCTGGTGAGACACCCAATACTATGGTGCCTGGAATAAAAGTCACCCCCAGGGGCAGGCTTTCAGCCCAATAGTTAACAAGATGTACACACAGACCACTCAACTCAGGATGCTACACCCACACACTCAATGGTAATACATCCCTTAGAGTAATAGACCATGGGACACCAAAGGACCAACATTCAAATTGAAGAAATGCAGGACAAACAGGAGTGCATAAATATGAGGGACACAGGGGGTGGGTTACGGGGTAGGGAGGGGAGGAGACTGGGTTAGAGTTGGACATAGTGAATGCAGAAGGAATAAAAAATAAAAATTAAAATTACCAACAACAAAAAATTCCTGGCCCAGACACTTTCACTGGAGAATTCTACCAAACATTCAGAGAAAACTGATACCTATCCTATTTGAAGTGTTCCAAAACATATTAAAGGGTGGAATCCTTCCTAACTCATTTTATGAAGCAAGCATAACCTTGAAAAATTTTGCCTGCTAAACGAGGCAAAAATATCACTAAAAGGAAAACTACAGACCAACATCCCTCATGAATATAGATGCAAAAATCTTCAACAAAATCCTAGCCAATAGACTCCAACAGCAGCATATCAAACAAACAATTCATTATGACCAAGTGGGGTTCCTATCAGGTATGTAAGTATGGTTCAACATTAGAAAAACAATCAATGTCATCCACCACATAAATAAAACAAAGAAAAAGAACCACATGGTCATGTCAATTGATGCAGAAAAGGCATTTGATAAAATCCAACACCCATTCCTGATCAAAACTCTCAGCAAAATAGGAATAGAAAGGACATTCCTCAACATAATAAAGGACATCTATCTATCAAAACCAACAGCCAACATTATTCTCAATAGAGGGAGATTGAAACCTTTCCCCTTGTGAACAGGAACCACACAAGGATGCCCTCTCTCACCACTTCTATTAAACAATGTATTGGAAGTCCTAGCCGGGGCCATAAAGCAAGAAAGGGAAATCAAAGGCATCCAAATTGTTATGGAAGAAGTTAAACTATCCCTATTTTCTTATGATATGATCCTCTACCTAGAAAACCCAAGAGACTCAGCCAAAAATCTCCTGGAACTAATTCAGAGATTTAGCATCATGGCAGGACAAGATCAACATCCAAAAATCAGTTGGATTCCTCTACACCAGCAAAGAGATTGCTGAGAAAGAAAGAAGAAAATCAATATTATTTATAATGTTGTTGTTGTTGTGTGCTATTGCGTCAGACTTGACTAATAGCAAACCCTCTTTGGGTTTCCAAGGCAGTGTCACTATGGAAGTAGATTGCACAACCTTCCTTGCAAGAAGTGGCTGGTGGGTTTGAACCACCAACCTTCTAGTTAGCAGTCAAATGTTTTTGGGCACTACACTACCAGAGCAATAACTTCCAAATAAAATAAATAAATAAATGCTTGGGAATAAATCTTACCAGTAAGAAAAAAGACTTATACGAAGAAAATTATAAAAGACTATTTCAAGAAACCATAAGAGATATACATAAGTGGAAGAACTTACCATGCTGTGGATAGGAAGAGTGAACATTGTGAAAATGTCAACTATACTCAAAGCAATTTATTCATTCCATGCAATCCCCTTCCAGATCCCATCAACACGAAGGATATGGAAAAAACCATTACTAACCTAATATGGAAAGGAAAGAGACCTTAGATAAACAAAGCACTATTGAAGAAGAAGAAGAAGTAGGAGGTCACCCATTCCTGGATCTCAAAACCTACTATACAGCCACGGTGGTCAAAACTTTCTGGTATTGATACAAAGACAGACACATTGAACAATGGAATAGCATTAAGAACCCAGAAATAGGTTCATCGACCTACACTCAGCTTATCTTTGACAAAGGGACAAAGTCCATTAAATGCGGAAGAGATTGTCTGTTTAACAAATGGTACTAGGAAAACTGGATATCCATTTGCAAAAAAAGTGAAACAAGATCTGTACCTCACACCATACACAAAAACTAAATCTAAATGGATCAAAGACTTAAATGTGAAATCTGAAAGTATAAAGTTCCGCAAGGAAAAACTAGGGGCAAATTTGTTGTGTTGTTGTTATATGCCATCTAGTCAGACCCGACTCATAGCGACCCCTCCTTGGGTTTCTGAGGCAGTGTCACTACGGAAGTAGATTGCCTCATCTTCCTTCCGAGGAGTGGCTGGTGGGTTTGAACCACCAACCTTCTGG
>NW_006921667.1:234960-236038 GCF_000298275.1 Orycteropus afer afer | reverse complement strand
AAAAAAAAAAAAAAAAAGAAAAGAAAGGACCAGGTTTGCCGGTCTGATAGAGCCTGATGGAACCACTGAGCCCCTAGCTGCCCTTGAGGTATGAAATTGAACTCATTCTTGTGGCTTCCAGCCAAACAAGACAGAAATGTCTGCAGAACACTTAAAATAAGTAGATACACTCCTTGGAGAGATCAATCATAGGAGAATAGAAGGGCTGTGTATGCACAGGGAGACACCTCAGGGGGCAGGAGTGCATGAATGGATGGACACAGGGAAGAGGTAACTATAGGGAGGAAGTGGGAGGGCAGCTGTTGCATTGTGGGAAATTGCAGTCAATTTCATGAGACAAAGTGTATGTGAGCTGCTGTATGGAAATAAAATTTACTTTGTAAACTTTCACCCCAATCACAATAAAAATTTAAAAATAAAAACAAAAAAAAACAGCTACATACTTTCATTGAGTAATGAACCTAGTTGCCCATGCATTTGTCTGTTTCACTTCCTGATTGCTTGCTCATAAGTCAGTTTTATTTGTAGGTTTTTTTGTTTTTGTTTTTGTTTTTTTGAGGAAGCACTATACTGTTCTCTATAGCGGTTGCAACACTTTATATTCCCACCAGCAGTGAATAACAGTTCCAATCTCCTCACATACTTACCAGCATTTGTTTTCTGCTCTTTTTATCAGTGTCATTTCAGCAGATGTGAGATGATATCTCACTGTACTTTTGATTTGCATCTCATGGATGTAATGATTACAAACACCTTTTCATGTGTTTTTTGAATATCCCCTTTGATTAACTATCTGTTCATGTTCTTTGCCCATTTTTTAAATTGGGTTATCTTTTTGTTGTTTAATTGTGGACATTAGTTATATATTTCACAGATTAAACCCTTATCAAATATGTTGTTCCCAAAGACTTTCCCCCAGTCTTTAGCTTTCTTTTTATACATTTGGTAAAGTCTTTTGATGAGCATTAAGTCTTTTTATTATTATTATTACTATTTTTTTATTGTGATTTGGGTGAAGATTTACAGAGCAAATTCACTTTCCATACAGCAGTTCACATATACTTTGTCTCATGTCATT
>NW_006921667.1:232651-234860 GCF_000298275.1 Orycteropus afer afer | reverse complement strand
AGAGCTCCTTTTAAGGGCCCTAATATATGGCAGAAATAGACTATGAAGCATAACCCAAAATGCACAAACAGCAGAAGATAAACTAGATGAATGGGACCTTCTCAAAATTAAATTTTTATGTGTTTCCAAAGACTTCTCCAAAAGAGTCAAAAGAGAACCTACAGATTGGGAAAAAATGTCCAGCAATGACATATCTGACAAGGGACTTATCTCTAGAATTTATAGAAAACTCCAACACCTCAACAACAAAAAAGACAAATAATCCAATTAAAAGTTAGCAGAAAACATGAATAGACACTTCACCAAAGAGGAAATTCAGTCAGCCAACAGATATATGAAGAAACGCTCACGATCATTAGCCATCAAAGAGATGCAAATCAAAACAATGACGAGATACTATCTTGCCCCAGCACTAGTAGCCTAGTAGCAAAGTTCAACAAGACAGAAAATAACAAATGCTGGCGAGGATATGGAGAGATTGTGACTGTCATACATTGCTAGGAGGACTATCAAATGATACACCACTGTGGAAAACAGTATGGTGATTTCTTAAAAATCTGAAATTAGAAATACCATTTGACCAAGCCATTCCATTACTAGGTATATATCCTAAAGAAGTGAGAGCCAAGACAAGAACAGATATGTGCAAACCCATGTTCATCACAGCACTATTTACAATAGCCAAAAGATGGAAACAACCTAGGTGTCCATCATCTGAAGAATGGATAACCAAACTATGGTACGTACACACAATGGAATACTGTGCAACCCTAAAGAATAATGTGGAATTGGCAAAATACTGCATAATGTGGATGAACTTAGAGGACATTATGCTGAGTGAAATAAGTCAATCACAGAAGGACAAATATTGTATTACTCCATTATTACATAAAGTCAAGGAAAGGTTTATATGTGGGAAGACATTTTCTTTGCTGGTTACCAGGAGTGGGAGGGGAGGAGAGGAGAGGGAACATTGTTAGATAGGTAGAGACAAGTATTGATTTGGATGAAGAGAAGGCCAATATACCAAACGTGAGTTATCAACACAGTGGCATTGAGGAAGAAGAAGGCATAAAAAGGTGCATGGGAGGTACAGACAGCAAAGATGAACCCTTTTGCACATACAGTACTACATTGTCAGTGAAGGCAACATTGATATACAGGTGGATAGATGGGTGAACAGGCTGAACTATTAGGTATGTCCACGCAGGGGGAAGTGTGCCCAAGACCATATATAGGGTTGACAGACAATGTTTCTACAAGTGTACTTTTATGTTCTGTAAGAATTCCCAGGTATTTAGTAGAGCTGACAAGGTGCAAGATTGTGATCACTTCTTGACAAGAGCCAGCTACCCAGAGGGAGCAAGTTGTTGGACTGTGGCCTTGGGACCATAGTCACAGGAGACATCAAGCTCCATTGGCATAACGTACTACACAAAATCAGTGTTCCATATACTACTTTGACAGGTAGTGACTGGGATCTCAAAAGCTTGCAAGCGGACATGTAGGTGTGACAATGGATTTCTCCTCATCCAGAGCAAAGAAGAATGAAGAAAACCAAAGACACATGGAAATAATTAGCCCAAGAAACTGCTACAGCATGTGATCCTCAGCCTATACGACTATGAGACGAGAAGAACTAGGTGGTGCATGGCTACCACTGTCAACCACTTGGAGAGAGATCTCTGTAGGAGACCCTGGATAGAGTGGGAGAACAATGTGGAATAAAACTTAAGATCATTAAAAAAAAAAAAACAAACGAAAAACAAACCAGCATTACTGGTCAGATGACGACTGACAGAACCCCCAAGACTACAGCCCTTGGACACCCTTCAAGTTGAGAACTGAATACAATCCTATGGCTTAACTTTCAGCCAAATGATAGACAGGTCTATAAGGTGGAACAGTGATACCAAGAGGATATGCACTTACTAAAACAATCAACCATACTAGATCAAGAGGGCAGCCATTTGCCCAGGAATAGAGCAAGGAAGGCTAGAGGAGATGGATTGGAAAGTGGTGGATATGGTGAGGAAGCGGGAAGGGTGCTATTGCATTCTGGAGATTGCAGTGAATGTCACAGAACATAATGTGTATGGATGGATTCCTGAATGGAAAACCAATTTGCTCTATAAAGTTTCACCCAAATCACATACACACAAAAATAATAATAATAAAATATTTTACACAAAGTGATTTATTTCTTCAA
>NW_006921667.1:228217-230736 GCF_000298275.1 Orycteropus afer afer | reverse complement strand
CAGATTCTACATTATTCTTTAGCGTTGCATAGTATTCCATTGTGTGTATGTACCATAGTTTGGTTATCCATTCCTCAGTTGATGGACATCTAGGTTTTTTCCATGTTTTGGCTATTGTAAATAGTGCTATGATGAACTGATGAGCATTAAGTATTTAATTTTTTATGAGGCCCTATTATCCTCTTTGTTTTCTGCTGTTGATGCACTTAGAATTGTGTATGATAGTTTATTTTAAATAAATAAATAGGTCCCATAGTTTCCCCACCCCCATGTTTTCTTCCAGAAGTTTTATAGTTTAGCATTATTGAGTTATGGATTCTGTTAAGCTTTTCTGTGAGTGAATATACACTTTTGTCAGCACCATTTGTTGATAAATAGACTATTTCTTCCTTATTGTATACACTTTAACCCCTTTTCAAAAATCAGGTGTCTGTAGATGAATGGTTTTATTTTTAGGTTCTCACATCTATTCCACTAGTATAGTATATATGTACCTACCACCTTATTAATGTACCTGTATTTTTTATTTCAAGGGGTGTGAGGACTCCTATTTTGTTATTCTTCTTCAATATTACTATGACAATTCGTAGCCTCTTTCTTTTCCAAAAAAGTTTGGTGATTAGTTTTTCAGTAAGGTATATTGTGGGATTTGATCAGTGTTGCATCATATTTATAGATCAAGTATTAAGTCTGCTAGTCTATGAGCATGAAGTGTTCTTTCATTTCTGTAGGTCTCTTTTAGTCTCTTGTAGTAGTGTTTTGTAGTTTTCATTGTATGAGTCTTTTACAACCCTCTTTAGGTTTATTCCCACATATTTTATCATTGTGTGGCTATTGTAACTGGTATTGATTTCTTGAATTCCTTTTGGAATTCTCTTTGTTAATATAATGGAACCCAACAAATTTTGCATGTTGGTGTTATGCCCTGCAATGTTGCTGAATTCTTCTATTAGATCCAGAAGTTTACTTACAGAAATTTGAGATTTTCTATGTATAGATTTGTGTCATCTATAAGTAGAAACGGTTTTACTTCTTCCTATCTGATTGGTTACAATTATCTCTCTTCCTTGCCTTATTACCCTGGCTAAGACATCTGGTACAGTGTTGAATAAGGTAATAGTAATGGACATCGTTATCTCACTCTCGTTCTCAAGGAGATGGCTTTCAGTCTTTATCCATTGAGAATAATGTTGGCTGTTAGTTTTGCATGCATGGCTTTAATTATGTTGAGGAATTTCTCTTCTATTTTACTGCAAGTATTAATTAGGAAAGGGTGCTGAATTGTGTCAAATACATTTCTGCATCAACTTAGATGATCTTGTGGTTTTTTCCTTTGGTTTTATTTTAATTACATTGATCAATGTTCTAATGTTGAAGCATACTTGCTTGCATCCTGGTAAAAATCCCACTTGATCACTGTGTATTATTTCCTAATATATTGTGAATTATGTTCACTAGAACTTCATTGTGAATTTTTGCATCTATATTTATGAAGGATATTGGTGTGTAATGTTGTTTTTTTTGTGTGTGTGTGTGTGATGCTTTTACTTGGTTTGGGAATCAAGAAGATATTGGCTTCATAGAATGAGTTAGGGAAATTTACTTCCTTTCCTATGTTTTAGAACACTGGGTAGAACTAATGTCAATTATTTGAATTTTTAGTAAAATTCGCTGGTGAAGTCATCTGGTACTGAGCTTTTTTTGTTGAAGTATGTTTCTTTTTCTCCTCTTTCTTTTCAAAATTTCATCTTTATTCTCTTCATTACTTATGGGTCTGTTTACATTTCTCATTTCTGATATGTTCGTTTAGGGACTTTATGTCATTTAGGAATTTTTCTATTTCTCCTAAATTTTTTAGTTTTTTGGAGTACCATTTTTCATAACATTCTGTTATGACCCTATTTATCTCAGTTGAATCTTTGGAAATGTCTCCAGTTTCATTAGTTAATTTGGTTATTTGTATATTCTTCTTCTTCTACTTTTTTTTTTTTTCTTTATCATTCTAGCCAGTGGTTCATCTATTTTATTGTTGCATTCAAAGAACCAGCTTCTGGTTTTGTTGACACTTCCTGTAATTTTCTATTATCTATTTCATTTATTTCTGCACTGATCTTTATTATTTCCTTTTTTATAGTAGCTTTGGGATGATTTTTATTTTCTGTTTACCAGGTTAGGGTATTGATTTTAAATCTTTCTCTTTTTTAATGGAGACATTTGTTGCTATGCATTTCCCTCTACTAAAAGCATTATTTTGCTGTGTCCCAGAGGTTTTGGTATGTTGTGTTTTCATTTTAGTTTGATTCTAACTATTTTTTTTTATTTCAGTTTTGATTTTTTTTTTTAAGATCCAATAATTTTTTGAATAGTGTATAATTTAGTTTGATCATATTTAATTTTTCCCTATAGGCACTCGGATGGAGTAGTGACTAAAGCATTTGACTGCTAACCAGAAGGTTGGGAGTTCAAACCCACGAGCTACTCCTTGGATGGAAGATTGGGCAATCTACTTTTTTTTTTTT
>NW_006921667.1:209766-225607 GCF_000298275.1 Orycteropus afer afer | reverse complement strand
ATTTTATTTAAATTCATAGCAACTCTAACGAACAGAGTAGAATTGCCTCCACAGGGTTTCCAAGACTGTAATCTTCATAGAAACACACTGTCATATCTTTATTCCATGGAGTAACTGGTGTGTCTGAACCACTGACCATTTGGATACCAGCTAAACATTTAAGCACCTAGGCACCAACACTCCTCTTTTGCCCTGGGCTCTGACAATACTGTCCATGTCACTTTGTTCTAATAGCTTGTATTTGTGGATCCCTGGCTTCAAAGTTATGACATGCCTATGTGTCATGTTCTCAGGGGTGCCCCATCCCAGGATGCATTTTACCCCTTCATCATTTTTTTCCAGGCTTATTCACACAGAATTTCTGCCATCAGCTGTATTCTCCTTCAGGTTGCTTTCCTGGGTTCATCCACCAGTTCTTGTTTGATACCATCCCAAAAAAGCCATGCTATGTTGTGCTGGTGGCAGGGCACAAGCAGCTCCATGAATCTTTGTTTTCCTGCTGATCTCATTCTATCTCTTCTTCTAATCAGTACTCAGTCTGTTTCTTCAGCCCTCAATTTGGTGGTCTGGTATCCAAGGTTATTTGTTTTACTTAGTTTATTGAGTCTTTGTTATAGGGGGTAATTATGGTTCATCTGTTTCAGCTACCATCTTAACTGGAAGCTCAAAACCTGATGTATGTAATTTTAGTTTTATCAAATTCTCATTAACCATAGAACTTAGAGAAAGTTTTTATTTGCAACAACCATCATGACAAAATAATCCAGGAGTCAGATTGTGAATAATAAAAATATAAATGATTCTCTATTGCTTCAAATTCCAAGACCATTATTAGAAATTTTAATACCAGCTGGTTGCTTTTGAAAATTAATCCATGAACTAGTATGTTGAATATTCTTTCCTAAATGGAATCCCCATCTGTCCTGTTAAGTATCTATCTTTCCCAATAAGCAGTGATCAGATAAAATTAAAAATAGTATATTTTTTATCAAGCTCCTCTAAAGAAACTACAGGACAATATAAAATTTGAAATAAATGATATTTATTGATCAGTTCAGAAGTTTTATTAATGTATGTAAATTTAAAATTCTTCTTGGTCTCCTCTGGTAACACGACGTGTAAGGAGAAAAAGGAAGACATATTCAGAGGATTTGAGATAGCTATTCCTGGGTCCGCTTGAGGACACAGTTGTGTAGTCTTTACTCAATTATGGACTGCTCTTACACTGATTTTTTTTTTTTCCTAAAATGCTTGTAAGTTTTAGAAAAAAAGACCTGTCAGGTTTTATGTTAAGTTGACTTTATTCAATGGAAATATAAGTTGTGTATGTGTGTGCAATATGCCCTAAATGAATGGCAAGGTGTACTTAGATGGGAATCATCTAAGAAAGTCCTTCTTTTAAGAGCAGAGAAGCATGTAATCATTACGGATATTGGTTGACATTGAGGTGAAGGTAAAATATTAAGTTCCACATTGGCTGCTCTTTAGATTTCTACTGGTCCAACCTCTCCTAAACTTTTGCCCAAGACATAGTGAGAAGAGGCTAAATACAAATTGAGGAATGGACATAAAATGTACATCACTGTAATCACTTCAAGATAATGGGAAATGAGGCACTGCACTCCTAGCATGATACACACATGGGCTGAAATAGTCATATCAGTTAAGGAAAATGATGGCTGGATAAGGAATCTAAGACAGGGCTGAGCCTTTCCTACATAGGAACATCCAAAGTCATCATCAAACAAGTCTTCCTGGTAAAAAGAGTCATTAGCCAAACACATAAAGATGGAATATGTGAATATCATATAGGAAAACTGAGTTTCCAAGCATGTGTGAGCCACTTATTAGATATTTGTGGTTCCAACTGGACAGAATTTGAGAAAGGAGGTATAGATTAAAGTTCCAATTATTTTTCAAGTGGAGACTGAACTCAAGATCAAAAACAGCTTGGTGAGTGTGCTCCTATTATGTCAACGATCTGTCATGGGCTGAAATATGTGTGTTTCATAAAATAGTGATAGTAATAATAACTAGATGATAACCTAGGATAAAGAAATTAGTATAAAGTGGCAAGAAGGCACAAATAGTAACAAACTGTCAGCTTCACATTTGAAAACAGGCATTTAATTGTGGAAATAATACAGTAATTTTCACAGTTATCTAATGTTGCTATAATAGAAATACAAAAATGAGTGGCTTTAACAAACAGAAATTTATTTTCTCACAGTTTAGAAGGCTAGAAGTCAAAATTCAGATTTCTAACTCTAGTGGAAGGTTTTTTTCTCTGTCTGCTCTGGAGGAAGGTCTTTGTCTCTTCTTAGCTTTTTCTCCTGGGCAATCTTCACAAGACTTGGCATCTCTCTTCCCCTCTCTCTGCTTCTTAGTTTTCTCATTGAATCTCTTTTATATTTCAAGAGAGATTAACTCAAGATAAACTCTACATTAACCCTGCCTCATCAACATAACAAAGACATTCCCATATAAGATTATAACAAAAGGCATACATATTAGGATGTGCAATACATATTTTGGAGGGACAAAATCCAATCCATAAAAGTAAGATAAAAGAATATGAAGATAAACAATTAATAATTTAAGAGAACTCTGGTAGTGTAGTGCGTAAGGCACTTTACTGCTAACTAGAAAGCAGGTGGTTCAAACCCACCAGCCACTCCTCAGAAGGAAGGTTAGGAAATCTACTTCCATAGTGATACTGCCTCAGAAACCCAAGGAGGGGTTGTTATGAGTCAGGATTGACTTGATGGCATACAACAACAACATGGGAAAATAACTTTCTAATTGTTTAAACATGTTGGAAAAACACTGAAAGTGAAGCTCAATAATGTAACTCAGTCATGTAAAGGCAATCAAGGTTTTGAATGTAATATCAATGATTCTTTTGACTTCCCAAGGTGGGAAAATATTTTCAGAGATGAGAGAGATAAAGAAAAATTATCACTCAGTTTCTTGCTAATCTGCTCAAGACAAGCTTTTGGCAACAAAGAGCTCTTCTTGCCATGCTGAACAGATGTGGGAGGGCAAATATGAATATACCCACAAGTATATATAGGTTTTATAAAGGATATTTCTACACATGGGTTGTATGTGCAATAAATATCTCTATGGATAGTGTGGATCATACAGGGGGAAACATTATGAAAATTTCTGAGCTATAACACAGTCTTTTGGGGGAATAACTCACTGAGCTAGAGGACTTTGGACCACAATCGCAGGGGACAACAAGCTCAATTGGCATAATGTAGTTCACAAAGAAAATATTCTATATTCTGCTTTGATGAGTAGTGACTAGGGTCTTAAAAGCTTGCAAGCAGACTGCCAGCAAGATGGAAAAATAGGCAGACAAGGTTCTGGTAAGGTGGTAGAATGGGCAGACAGACAGCACAGACCCTCTTCAACAAAAAAATGGGGAACCAATTAACACAGAAAAAGAAGATAATCCTGGAGCTCTGAGCTTTGAAGGGAAGCAAATAGAAGTGGACTAAACTTCAACTAATAGAAGAACCTGCATGAAAACACTGAAAAAGGAGACATATGAAGCTGTGGTCTGTCAGTGATCCTGATGGCACAGACAGCTTGGATATCACTAAGTGGTGTTAGGACCTAAGAATTAGCCTAAAAATCAGCCCTGATAGCCAGGAGCTGTAAAGAGGCCTTCACTAGTGGCTGTTGAATAAAAGGGGAAGCTGTGAAGAGTAAGGTGGGCTGAGCTGTGGATTTTGCCTGTCCAGATGGCAAAGCCATTTGGAATGTTTACAAATGGTGTGATCATTTGGGATATCTAAAGTGACAGCATTCTCTCAGATTCCAGGGACTTAAGAAATGTCTCCACTTGCCAGGAACCAAAAGGATATTCAGAACCTGAAGGACTAGAAAGATGCGATATCCCCCTTTTTACTCTTAGACCCCACACACTCTTGATGAACAGAAGTGTGACTATCTCTCACCCACCCACCTTTGGGGCCAGCAGGAATTCCACCCCAGTCTGTGTGCTTGGACAGAGCCTGGGTAGCCTGCCCTGCCCTGCCCAGATTTATCTATTTATTTATTTATTTTCAGTTTGTTTGTATTTTACTGTTTTAAAATTGTTATTATTATTATTTGTTGCTGTTGTTTTGTCCTTTATTATATTTTTCTTTATTCTTCCTTTCTCAGGTTCTCCTTTTCAGCTTTTTCTCTCTTTCCTGTTCCTGGTTCCTTTTTTTTTTTTTTTTCCTTTCTCATGGCTAACCTCATTCCTTGTTTTTCTTTTTGCATTTTTCCCATTTCTTTTCTTCATTATTCTCCTACTCTACCTTTTTTCTCTTATTGTATTCTCCCCAGATACTGTGGGTTTTTATTATTATTATTATTATTATTTTGGTGATTGTTTCTGTGTTTACTCAGTGTTTTTTGTCCATCTGCTTTTCATTTTCTATTTTTTTTCTATGGTTGTTTTTGTATAACTGAGTGGGAGTGAGCAAGGGTGCCCATACAACACAACTACACCCTCACCTCCAGCATCTCCACTTATGAGTGAGAGCCACTACTTCCTTCTTCACCAAATGGCCAATGATAAATGACCACCAAGAAAAGCCTCACTCATCCTTAGCTGCTCTATACAAACAGTTAACAGAGATATAAATACAACAATGGCACATTGTCTCACAGAAAATAGACAAAAACAGAACACAAAAAGAAGCAAGATAAAATGGTAGAAACTAGGGAACAGGATACAGACCCAGAACACATCCCTGGGAGGAAGCAGCACTGAAATTCCCTGGTAAGGAATTCAAAATAATTACATCTAGGTATCTTCGAAGGATTGAAAGACAGATCAAGGAGAACACTGACAAAATTAATGAAAACACAGACAAACCACATAACAATTTCAGAAGAAAATAGAACAAAATGACAAAATAAATGAAAAAATTACAAATGATGCAGAATCTACACATAGAAATCCAGAAGATTAATACTAAATTTTCATAAATAGAAAACATATTGAAAGGGCAAAGGAGTAGAATCAAATCAATGGGAGACAGAATTAATGACATTGAAGACAATACCTGAATACTTCTTTGGAAAGGGATCAATCAAGAAAAAAGACCAAAACAAAATGAAGAAAGACTAAGGTTCATGTGTGATACCATCAAAAGGAATAACCTACATGTAATCAGAATTCCAGAACAAGAAGAGAAAAACAAAGCCACTGAGAAAATTGCCCAAGATTTGTTGGAAGAGAAAAAAAAATATGATATGATGAAATATGAGAATATATCCATTCAGGAAGTCCAAGGAACCTTAAACAGGATAGACCCTAAAAGAAAATCACCAAGACATATCATCATCAAACTCATCAAAGACAAAGACAAAAAAAGAATCCTGAAAGCATCACAGCAAAACAAAAAGTCACTTACAAAGGACATCCAGTAAGAACAAGCTCTGATTTCTCAGCAGACACCATGCAAATGAGAAGGCAATGGGATGGTGTATATAAAAGCCTGAAAGAGAGTAAGTTCTGAAGAATTATATACCCAGCAAAATTATGCCTCAAATATGATGAGGAAATTAGGAGATTTGAACTTATGAATCAAAAAAAAAAAAAAAAAAGACCAACTTTAGAAGAGACAGTAAAGGGAGTAGTTTGAAAAGAAAACCAATAATAGCAAACAACAACTGACCATTAATACACAAGATGACATAACCCAAAAACCAGCACATCTATGGAAGTATCCAAAGTAAAATAAGCATACAAGATTTTAAGCAGGGAACCAGAGACTTCATTTGGCAAATGAGAACAACTAAAACCTAAAGAGAGGGGGAAAAATAATGTAGCTACAGAACTTCTAAATGGTGAGGAAGTCATGAGAGTTGCAAGATAGAATGGACTGTTCTAAACTCAGGAAGAAAGTTAGAAATCACAGGATAACCTCAAAGAAAAATTATAAATCTTCACATAAATAAAAAAGATAACAAGCACAGATATTTAACAAATACTAACACAACAGCGACAAAGGAAGTGGTAACATAATAAGCTCAGCTCCTGGAACAAATAAACCAGGAATACCAAGAAAAAACACATAACAAAATAACAGCAACCAACTGATCATCAATGACACTGAATGTCAATGGATTAAATGCACCACTCAAGAGACAGAGAGTTGCAGACTAGATAAGAAAACAAAACCCATCAATATGCTGTCTACAAGAGACACAACCTAGAGACAAAGACAAAAATAGACTAAAAACCAAAGATTGGGAAAAAAAAATTATCAAGCAAATGGCAACCAAAAAAGAGCAGGAGTGACAATAATAATTTCTCATCTAATTGACTTTAAGACAAAAAACTACATGAGAGACATGGGAGGATGTTGTATAATGATTAAAAGATCAATTGAAGAAGAAGATATAACCATAATAAATATCTAAGGACCCAATGAAAGTGCCCTAAAATACCTAAATCAGACTTTAGGAGAATTGAAAAGGTAAATAGATAACTCCACAGTCATAGTAGGAGACATTAATACACCACTTTCAATGAAAGATAGAACAACTGGAAAGAAACTCAACAAAGATGCAAAAGAGCTAAACAATACAATCCACAAACTTGACCATATAGACATCTACAGAGCATATCACTCAGCAACAGCACAATATACATTCTTTTCCAGTGCACATGGAACATTACCCATGACAGACCAAATGTTAGGCCATAAAGCAAACATTAAAAAATTTAAAAATATTGAAATACTTTAAAAAAATATTCACAGATAACAATGCTATCAAATTAGAAAACAATGATAAGAAGATCAACAGAAAAAGAGCAAACATATGGAAACTGAACAACACTCTCCTCAAAAACGACTAATAGGAAAAACAAAAAATGAAATTAAAAAATCCCTTGACTCAACCAATAATGAAAACACAATATACAAAATCTTTGGGACAGAGCAAAAGCAGTGAGCAGAGGCCAATTTATTGCAATAAATGCACACATCAAAAAAGAAGAAAGGGCCAAAATTGACACTTTAAACCAACATCTCCAACAATGAGAAAAAGAACAGCAAGAAAAGCCTAAAGTAACCAGAAGAAAGGAAATAATAAAGATTCAAGCAGAAATCAATGAATCAGAAAATAGAAAGACAACAAGAAAAAAAATAAACAAGACTAGCTGTTGGTTTTTTGAAAGGATTAATAAAATTGAATAGGTCATAAAAAAATTACCAACAAAATAATTCCTGGCCAAAGCGTTTTCACTGGAGAATTCTACCATACATTCAGAGAACTGACACCAATCCTACTCAAACTATTCCAAATCATAGAAAAAGATGAAATCCTCCCAAATTCATTTTTATGAAGCAAGCATAATCTTGATACCAAAACCAGGAAAAGACATCACTCAAAAGGAAAACTACAGACCAATATCCCTCATGAATATACATGCAAAAATCTTTAACAAAATCCTAACCAATAGCCTCCAAAAACATATTAAGAAAATAATAATTCATTATGACCAAGTGGGGTTCATATCAGGTATGCAACGATGGTTCAACATTTAGAAAAACAACCAACGTCTTCTACCACACAAATAAAACAAAGGATAAGAACCACATGATCATATCAATCATTGCAGGAAAGGCATTTGATAAAATCTAATACCCATTCCTGATAAAAACCGAGCAAAAAAATAGAAGGGACATTCCTCAACATAATAAAGGGCATATATGCAAAACCAACAGCCAACATTATTCTCAATTGAGAGACTGAAACGATTCTTCTTGTGAACAGAAACCAGATAAAGATGACCTCTCTCACCACTTTTATTCAGCATTGTATTGGAAGTCCTAGCCAGGGAAATAAGGCAAGAAAAGGAAATCAAAAGTATCCAAATTGGTAAGGAAGAAGTCAAATTATTCCTATTTGTTGATCATATGATCCTTTACCAAGAAAACCCAAGTGACCAAGTCAAAAATCTACTGGAACTAATTAAAAGATTTAGCATAGTGTCAGGATACAAGATCAACATCCAAAAATCAGTTGGATTCCTCTACACCAGCAAAGAGATTATTGAAAAAGAAATGAGGAAATCAATACCACTTACTATAGCTTCAAAAAAAATAAAATACCTAGGAAAAAATCTTACTAGGAACACAAAAGACCTGTACAAAGAAAACTATAAAAGACTACTTCAAGAAACCATAAGAGATCTACATAAATGAAAGAACACACCATGCTCGCTGATAATAAGATTGAACATTGTGAAAATGTCATTTCTACCCAAAGCAATCTATACATTCAATGCAATCTCACTCCATATCCCATCAACATTCTTTAAGGACATGGAAAAACTAATCACTAAGGAAGGTTGGGCAATCTATTTCCATAGTGATAATGCCTTGGAAACCCAAGGAGGAGTCGCTATGAGTCGAGTCTGATTCAATGGCACATAACAACAACAACAACAACTTTATATGGAAAGGAAAGAGACTCTGGATAAATAAAGTAAATTGAGAAGAAAACCAAAGTAGGAGGTCTCACACTGCCAGACCTCAAAACCTACTATGTAGCCACAGTATTCAATATCACCTGGAACTGGTACAATGACAGATACATGTTGTTGTTGTTGTTGTGTGCCCTCTAGTTGGACTCAACTCATAGCGACTCTCCTTGGGTTTCTGAGGCAGTATCCCTAGGGAAGTAGATTGCCCCATCTTCCTTCCGAGGAGTGGCTGGTAGGTTTGAACCACCAGCCTTCTGATTAGAAGTCAAGTGCCTTAAGCACTACACTACCAGATCTCCCAACAGATACATAGACCAATGGAATAGAATTGAGAAACAAGTAATAGATCCATAGACCTATGGTCCCTAATCTTTGACAAAGGGTTGAAATCCATTCAATGGGGAAAAGAATGTCTGTGTAATAAATGGTGCTGGCAAAACTGGATATCCATTTACAGAAAAATGAAACAAGATCTGTACCTCACACCATATACAAAACTAACTCCAGATGGATCAAACATGTAAATGTGAACACTAAAACTATAAAGGAGCTCTGATAACATAGTGCCTAAGGCACCTGACTGCTAATCAGAAGGCTGGCGGTTCAAATCCACCAGCCACTCCTCTGAAGGAAGATTGGACAATCTACTTCCGTAGTGATACTGTCTCGAAAACCCAAGGACGGGTCACCATGAGTCGGGTCCAACTTGGTGGCAAATAACAACAACAACAAAAAAGAAACTATGAATTTCCTCAAGGAAATACTAGGTTCAAATTTACCTCTGGTGGTGTAGTGCCTAAAGGCATTTGACTGCTAACCAGAAGTCTGGTGGTTCAAACCCACCAGCTACTCCTCAGAAGGGAGGTTGGGCAATACTTCTGGAGTGATACTGCCTCAGAAACCCAAGGGGTTGTTGCTATGAGTTCAATTCAACTCAATGGCACATAACAACAACAACAATATATGACATCAATAGACTATCAAGCATAACCCAAAATGCAAAAAAAAAAAGAAGAAGAAAACAGCACAAGAGAAACTAAATGAATGGGACCTTCTAAAATTAAATTTGTATGTGCTTCCAAAGACTTCTCCAAAAGAGTCAAAAGAGAACCTACAGATTGGGATAAAATATTCAGCAATGACATATATGACAAGATATTTATCTCTAGAATTTATAGAAAATTCCAGCACCTCAACAACAAAAAAGACAAAGAATCCAATTAAAAAATGGGCAGAAGACATAAATACACACTTCACCAAAGAAGATATTCAGACAGCCAACAAACATATGAAGAAATGCTCACGATCATCAGCCATTAGAGAGATGCAAATCAAAACAATAATGAAATACTGTGGTTATGTTTTTGTGTTGCTCTGACAGATGCCTAAAATATGGAGTGTGTCTTTGACCTGAGACCCTGGGAGAGAGACCCCGGCATATGGCATGAGAGATGGCAGGAGCAGAGCCCAGAGACCTGCATAAGAGATGGCAGGGGCAGAGCCGAGAGAACTGGCATGAGACAGTGAGAGCCTTACCAGCCCATGGAGGAGAAATCTTGGTGCCTTTGGTTAGGTGGCTTACTGGTGGAGTGGATTGCCTTCAGGCATTAATCGGTAAAAAGACTGGCATGAAATGGAGTAGCAGGTTGGGTGGCTGATGGAGCAAGAAAGCTGAATGCTTTGGGGGCAGGGAGATTTCCAGCAGAGTGGGTTGCCTTCAGCATTAATTAGCAGAAGCGGAAAGACCAAGGAAATGGAAGCAGAGCTGCCTCAGCCTGAAAGGGCAGGACTATGGCCTTTGGGGGTGGAATGACCACACACCCCTAGGTTTCAATGAGACAGGCCTTTACCAAGTTGGTTCTGGAGTGTGGGGCTGCTCCATCATCTGTGCCAGTGCAATGGAGCCATAGCTGCTGTCCAAGAGTGAGGGGGTGGCGTTTCCATGCCCAAGAGGGAGAGGAACGGGGCCTGCCAAGCCAAGGGGTTGAGGTTGCCGGTCAGGAACTTGTTGACTGGAGCCACCCAGTGAGAGATCTGTACAGATGCCACCCAGTGAAGATCTGTATAGATGTCAAATTGACAAGAGGTGGAATTGTGGTAGTTCAGTTTGTGTGTCTACTTGGCTGGGACTAGTTGAGTGGCTGAGCATCTGGTGTAGCTATTCCCCATAATGAGACTGACCACAAACACTGCTGATGAGACTGTAAAATGGTACAATCACCATTTTACAGTGGAAAACGATATAGAACTTCCTTAAAAAGTTGGAAATATAAATACATTTGATTCAGCAATCCCACTACTAGGTATATATACTAAGAAAGTCAGTCCAAGACATGAATAGATATATTCATACACATGCTCATCAATTCACAATAGCAAAAGGATGGAATCAACCTAAGTGTCCACCAATGGATGAATGGATAACAAAACTTTGGTACATACACACAATGGAACACTATGCAACACAAAAGAATAATGAAGAATCCACAAAATACCTCATAACATGGGTGAACTTGGAAGACATTCTGCTGAGTAAAATAAGTCAATCACATAAGGACAAATATTGTACATGTCCACTATTGTAAAAAGTCAAGGAAAGGTTTATACAGAGATGGAACCTTTCTTTGTCAGTTTCCAGAGATGGGAAGGGAGGAGAGGTGAAATTGTTAGCTAGGTAAGTCTTGTAGTGATTTGGATGAAGGGAAAGGCAATACACCAAAACCAAGTGATCAGTATGATAACACTAAGGAAATGGAAAACTCAGAGAGGTGCACAAGAGGTACAGACAAAAGGAATACTGCATTATCAATAATAACAAACATTAATCTATGGGTGGATACATGAGTAGACAGGCAAAAGATAATATAATAGGTGGGCAAAAGGGATTATATCTGTAGAAATATAAAGGTTTGGCAGATGATATTTCTATATACATATTTACATGTGCTATATATATAATATATATAACAACAAAAAAAACATATATATAATAGAGCTGTTGGGGGCAAAACTATAATAACTTCTTAGCTGTAGCCAAACACCTTAAAAGAGTGAGTCACTGGGCTCAGGACCATGATCATGTGGGACATTAAGCTCAATTGGCACAATATGTTACACAAAAACATTGTTCTACATCCTACTTTGGTGAGTAGCCACTGGGGTCCTAAAAGGTTGTGAGCAATTATATAAGATGCAACAATTGCATCCACAACAAAGCTGAATGAAGAAAATCAAAGAAACATGGACACAATTAGCCCAAGGGACTAGTGGACCCCAGCTTACAGGCCCCTCAGACCAAAAGAACTAGATATTGCCTAGCTACCACTGCTAACCACTCAGAAAAGGATCAAAATACAAGATCATAGATAGAGTGCAAAAAAAAATGTGGAACAAAACCCAAACTCATAAAAAATACCAGGTTTACTGGTGCGATAGAGACTGGGAATGCCTTGAAAGCTATGGCCTCTAGTCACATTTCAGACCTGGAATTGAAATCACTTCTGTGGCTTAACTTCCAGCCAAATAACAGATAGGCCTATGAGGTGAACAATTACACCAGGCAGGTACCCTTTAGAACAATCAACAATGGGAGATCAAAAGGGCAGCATTTGCACAGAGAGATACCTCAGAGGGAAGGAATTCACAGGGAAAATGCACCCAGGGAAAAGGTAACCAAAGGGAGGAAATGAGAAGAAACAAAATGTGTATGAACTGTTGAATAGAAAATGAATTTACTCTGTAAACTTTCACCCAAATCACAATATAAATAAATAAATAAATGAGTTTGTGAGTAACCTTCTAACATCTACCTCTTAGTATCTCCTCATCCAGAGCAAAGAAGAGTGAAGAAAATCAAAGATGCAAGGAAACACTTAGTCCAATGGACTAATGGATCACTTGAACCACAGTGTCCACAATTTGGACACCAGAAGAATTAAATGGTACCTGGCTATCACTACAAACTGCTCTAATCAGGATCACAGTAGAAAGACCTACATAGAGAAAAAGGGGGGAAAATGTAGATCAAAGTTCACAAATATAAAATAGACTAAACTTGCTGGTAAGATACAGACCTCCTCCAAGAATGTGACTTTTGTTGTTGTTGTTTTGTGCTGTTGAGTCATCTCTGACTCATAGAGACCTTATGTACAACAGGATGAAACACTGCCTGGTCCTGTGCCAGCCTCACAGTCCTTGTACCTGATCCCATTCTTGCAGCCACTGTGTCAATCCATCTTGTTGAGAACTTTCCCCTTTTCCATTGACCCTCCTCTTTACCAAGCATGATATACTTCTCCAGGGAATGGTCCTTTCTGACAACATGACCAAAATAGGTGAGATGAAGTCTGGCCATTTTCACTTCCAAGGAGCATTCCAACTGCACTTCTTCCAGGACATATTGGTTTGTTCTGTTAGCAGTCCATGGTTCTTTCAGTATTCTTCACCAACACAAGTCAATAACATCAACTCTTCTCCAGTCTTCCTTGTTCATGGTCCAGTTCTCACATACATATGAGGCAATTGAAAATACCATGGCTTATATTAGACACACCTTAGTTTTCAAGGAGACACCTTTGCTCTTTGGCACTTGAAAGATTTTGCAGCAGATTTGCCCAGTACAATATATTGTCTGATATCTTGACTGCTTCTTCCATTAGTGTTGATGGTGGAACTAACTAATATGAAATCTTTAACAACTTTAGACATCCTTAAAGCCTGGAAATGGGCCCACCCCTGGCAATCAAATGACTGCCAAACAATGGGCAGTCTTATAAAGTGAATAATAACACCAGGGAGGATTCAATACAATCAATCATATGAGACCAAAAGGACAGCATTTGCCCAAAAACAAAGCTCAGAGGCAGAAAAGGGCAGAAAGAAGGACAAATGGAAATCAGAAACCCAAAGAGGAATGGGAAGAATGCTGTTACATTGAAGGGATCGCAACCAATGTCACAAGACATGTATAAATTGTTGAATGGAAAAAAAAAATGTTCTATAAACTTTCACTCAAACTACAATTAAGTAAATAAAGTGGTTCTGTAAAAAAAAAAAAAAAAAAAAATTGTTTTAAAAATGCTCAAAATACTTTCTTTTCACTAACACACTGTCCTTTTCTCACCTCAGAGACCCACCTTGATCATCAAAGTCTCTCTCAACCTCAGTGCAATCACCTGTAGATAAGTTAGTAATGTCTAACTCCTAGAGTTTGTGCCAGGAATTAGATAAATGTAAACCTTTATCACAAGCTCTGTGGTACCTCTCATCCTTTTCTCAGGTCAATATGAATATATCTCAAAGTTTTTAATAATGGATTCATATTTTAAAGTTCTCCAAGTTGAGCATATCTCTCCCAAGATTCTAATTTTTTCCTCACCATGACATCCTAATAACAGTCTAAAACACCTTAATATACTTTTTACATTAGGATCTTTTTAGATTTATAGATAAGTATCAAAGATACTACAGAGAGTTCTCAAATGCCCAACACCCAGTTTCCTCTATTATTATCTTACATTGTCATGGCATATCTATCACATTTAATTAATGAAAATTGATACTTAATTATTAAGTACATATTATTAAACAAAGGCTATGTGTTCTTCATCAATCCCAACAGAGGCAACAGTCAAAATATCAAGTGACATATTACACTGGGCAAATTGGCTGCAAAAGACCTCTTAAAAGTGTTTAAGGACAAAGATGTCATTTTGAAGACTAAGGTGCTCCTGACCCAATTCATGGTATTTTCAATAGCCTCATATGGATGTGAAAGCCAGACAATAAATAAAGAAGATTGACTAAGAATTGATACATTTGAATTGTGGTGTTGGTGAAGAATATTGAAAATGCCATGGACTGCCAGAAAAATGAACAAATCTGTCTTGGAAGAAGTAAAGCCAGAATGTTCCTTTGAAGCAAGAATGGCTAGACTTCAGCTCTCATACTTTGTTCATATTATCAGAAGAGACCAGTCTCTGAAGGAGGATATTATGCTTAGATATGCTTAGTAGATGGTCAGTAAAAAAGGGGGAAGATATTGAACAAGATAAATTAACATGGTGGCTTCAGTGAGGGACTCAAGCATAACAATGATTGTGAGGATGGCATAGGACTGGGTAGTGTCTTGTTCTGTTGTTTACAGGGATGCAATAAGTCAGAACCAACTCAAAGGCACCTAACAACAACGTATTTTCTTATGGTTTCCTTAATTTCTACCTAATACCCTTTTTCTGTTGCATAACTCCATTCAAGATGTCACATTGTCATGTCTACAGAGAATGAATGAAACTCTGTGGAAGTTTCTCAGACTATCTTTGTTTTGGATGATTTTGGCAGTTTTCAGGGATAATGATCAGGGATTTTGCCAAATGCTTCCCCATTGGGATTTATCTGACACTTTTCTCATATTTAAACTGAGAGAAAGACCACAGAGGTAAAGTAGCATTCTCATCACAGTTTATAAAGTGAAAATTCTGTGGACATATGTTATCACTTTATGGTCACCTTGGAAGCCTAGCTATGGTAGTATTTGTCAGGTGTCCCCACTGTAAAGTTACATACACACTCTTTTTTTATATACTGTACTCTTTGAAAGGAAGACACACTTTACAACCCATACTTAAAGAGGGGAAATTATGCTCCACTTCTTTGAGAGTGGAGTATCTATATAAATTATTCAGAATTCTTCTGCACAAGAGCTTTGTCTATTAGGGGAGCAAACATTGCAAAAATTAAAAATAAAATAATTTTTTTAAAAAGATTATCTATTATCTTCATTCATTCTTTCATTCAGTCAACAAAACTTGACATTATAGACATCTCCAGAGCACTTCACCCAACAACTGCACAATATACATTCTTTTCCAGTGCACATGGAACATTTTCCATGATAGACTGTGTGTTAGGCCATAAAGCAAGATTTAATAAATTTAAAAACATTTCAATACTGCAAACCATCTTCTAAGATCATAATGCTATCAAATTAAAAATCAACACTAGGAAGATCAACAGAAAAAGAGGAAACACATGGAAACTGAACAATACCCTCCTTAAGAAAGACTGGGTAAGAGAAGAAATAAAAAAATGAAATTAAAAGATTCCTTGAATGAAAACACAACATGCCAAAATCTTTGGGACACAGCAAAAGCAGTGATCAGAGGCCAATTTATAGAAAAAATGCACATATCAAAAAAGAAAGAGCCAAAAGTAAAACTTTACTTTTTTTAAGAGTTTGTTTACATACAGAAGATGGCGGACTAGGCAGAAGGATTGCACAGACCCTCTTCAACAAAGAAAAGGGAAACCAATTAACACAGACACAGAAGATAATCTTGG
>NW_006921667.1:182366-182855 GCF_000298275.1 Orycteropus afer afer | reverse complement strand
CCCTTTTTTTGTTTGTAGTCGTCCTCACTTGCCAATTGATGTCTCTAGTTCCCTGTTTACAATCATGTAAGCTCATTTTACTTTGGATATGTCCATAGCTGTGGATTCTGGGTTATGTCATCTTGTGTATTCATTGTCGGTTGTTATTTGTCATTTTCAGTTCTCTGTTCATAGGACTCCCTTTATCATATCTTGTAAGGATGGTCTTGTTTTAAAAATTCCCTTAGTTTCTGCTTATCTGGAAATCTCCTAATTTCACCATCATATGTGAGGGACAATTTTGCCTGGTATATAATTCTTGGTTGAAAATTTTTCTCTTTCAGGGTTTTATATATACCATCTCATTGACTTCTCGCTCACATGGTTTCTGCTGAGAAATCAGAGCTTATTCTTACTGGCTCTCCTTTGTAGGTAACTTTTTGTTTTTCCCGTGATGTTTTCAGGATTCTGTCCTTGTCTTTGGTTTTGATGAGTTTGATGATGATGTGT
>NW_006921667.1:175873-181139 GCF_000298275.1 Orycteropus afer afer | reverse complement strand
AAAAAAAAAAAAGTGAAAAATAAAATAAGAAAACTAGAGAAAAAAAAAATCAGTGCAGAACAGGGCAGGGCACCCAGACTCCGTCTGAGTACACAGACTGTGATGGAGTTCCTGTGGGCCCAGAAAGTAAGTGGGAGTGCGGGATGGCCACACCTGCTTTCACCAAGCGGGTGTGGGGTATAAGAGTTACAAGAGGAATCTCACACCTTTTCAGTCTCGCAGGTCCCTAGTGTCCTTGGGGTTGCTGAAAAGCAGAACGTGCTCTTAAGCCCCAGGGATCTGTGAGAGCACTGTCTCTTTAAATATCCAAAATAGTCAAGCCACTTTTTAAACCTTCAAAATGGTGGCGCCCTCTGGACCAGCAAATTCCACAGTTCAGTCCACTTTCCTCTTCACCTTCTCCATTTGTTCCTCAGGCACTGTGCACAGTCCTCCATGCAGTCCCTGGCTAGCAGGGTGATTTTTAGGTTAATTTTTAGGTCCTTCCACCACTCAGGAATCTCCAAATTGTCTGTGCCATCAGGATCACTCCGCATCATTGCCAGACCGCAGCTCCATCTGTCTCCTTTTTTGGTATTTTCATGCAAATTCTTCTGCTAGTTGGGGTTTAGTCCACTTCTATATCCTTCCCTTCAAGGCTCAGTGGTCCAAGATTATCTTCTGTGTCTGTGTTAATTGGTTTCCCTTTTCTTTGTTGAAGAGGGTCTGTGCAGTCTTTCTGCCTAGTCCACTATATTGCTGGAACTCTCTGTTGGTAATTTTTTGATGACCTGTTCAATTTCTTCTTGTTATGGATCTGTTCAACTTTTCCACATCAGTCTGTATTAGTTTAGGTAAGTGGTGTATTTCTAGAAATCTGTCCATTTCTTGCAGATTTTCAAATTTGTTGGAGTACAATTCTTCATAGTATCCTGATATTACCCTTTTTATTTCAGTTAGTTCTGTGGTGATGTCACCCATTTAGTTTCTTGTTCATGTTATTTGTATCCTCTCCTTCCTTTTCTTTGTTAAGTTTGCCAGTGGATTGTCAATTTTATTAACCTTTTTGAAAAAGCAACTTCCATTCTTGTTTATTTTTTTCTATTGTCTTTCTATTGCCTGTTTCATTGATTTCTGCTCAAATATTGATTATGTCCTTTCTTCTGGTGACTGTAGGCTTTTCTTGGTGTTCTTTTTCTAGTTGTTGGAGAAGTTGGTTTAAAGTGTTGATTTTAGGTATTCAAAATGGAGTCTCATCAGTAGTCCCTATGTGAATTCCCTCTAGCATCTTAGTGCCTCATAAACTGGGAACAGCAATTTGAATGAAGTATTCTGGTGTTCTGAACTGCTCACTGAGTCACTGTGCCAAACTCAGGGGAGTAGGATTAGAAAGGGGAAAGGGACAGGAGAAAAAATAACAGGAACAGGAGATACACCCTGCAGAGTGCCAATTGGCAGGTGAAAAAGGTCATCTGCCATCTGAGACTTCCCTGGGAGAATGCCAACTGGCAGGAGAGAAGGGCCATGCAAGACCTCCCTGGGTTATGGTAGAAGACATGCCACACCAGCATATCAGCAATCACTCCAAGGATCTACCTTCAGCACAAACATTTATTGGTAACTTGGATCAGCTGAGTGCAAGCAGGCACTTCTAGCACTGCTGAAACCTGAGCAGAGAGACCATTGACACTACAAGGGAATGGGCCTGGGGAGGAGCTCCCACAGCGGATCACTGAACTGGCTTGGGCCAGCTTTTTGGCACTGAGTGGCCCACACTTAACTTTGTCAGTAATCTTGGGTCCACCAGATGTGAGTGGGCATTTTCCCTGACTCTAGTGCTGTTGAAACACGAACAGAGAGATCTTTGGGGCCACAAGTGGGCAGGACCTGAGAGGAACTGCCACAGTGGATTGTGGAGCTAGGAAGTTGTCTTGGGTCACCTTTTTGGCACCAAGGGGCCTCAGGAGCAGGGTTTTTGCATGTGTCTGAGTCTGGCAGAAAGTGGCGACACCCCCAACAACTGGAGTCTTTGCTGAACTTGAGCTGAGGGCCTGTGAATAACAGTACAATGTCATCATTAGCACCCTGCTCAAAGCCTTAGAAACCACCCCCAGCAACTTGGAGTTCCCCTTCTTTCTGTCTTCTCCTCCTATACCTTCACTGATCTAATAGAAGAATCACCTTAGCCACCATAATACCTGCCAGCTCAAATTCTAAAACCTCTTTACAACAGAGACCTACAGTCACATTCCATTACAGCAATTCTATAATCACAATGAAAACTGCAGAGCAACCCATCACACCTGAATTAATTACCAAAAAATAAAATATACCAGCTCCATCTTTTCAAAATATTAAATCATAACACCAAGACAAAACAAATTAATACATATCCAACAGTTAAAGACAACCTCAAAATGCCTAGGAAACAACAGGCAATTTCAAAAAAAAAAAAATCTGGGCAAGATGTTAGAAGAAAAACCCCAAACAAAGATCTTATCAAACATGGAAGAAGAGGAGGCAATAGAATTATCTGAGAAGTAATTTAGAAGATATGTTTATAGAACTCTACAAGAGCCTAAATAAATCCCAAATAGAAGCAAGGAGAACACAGACGTTTCCCTGGAAGAACTCAGGAAAATCATACAAGAACAAAACAAAAAGATTAATGCATGATCAGAACTCATAGAAAAACAGCAGTTAGAAATTCAGAAGATGAATAACAAAATTACAGAATTACACAATACAGTAGAAGCACAAAAGAGTAGGGTAGAACTGGCTGAAGAATGCTTATCTCAACTAGAAGACAAATCCCTGGAGACCAGCCTGTATGAAGAAAAATCAGAACAAAGTTTTAAGAGAAATGAAGAGAACCTAAGACTTTTATGGAAGAACATGAAAAGGAACAACATATGCCTCATTGGAATTTCAGAACAAGAAGAGGTGGAAAAAACCACTGAGAAAATTGTGGAAGACCTACTAACATAAAACTGCCCCCATATCATGAAGGAAGAAATATATTTGTCGAAGAAGCTCATAGAACCCCACACAAGATAGATCCCAAGAGAAAAACACTGAGGCATATTATAATCAAACTCTCCAAAACCAAAGACAAAGTGAAAAAAAATTGCAAGCTGCCTAGACAAAAGAAATATTACTTATAACAATAAAACATTTAGGCTGAGCTCTGATTGCTTAGCAGAAACCAGGAAGGCAAGAAGCTGATGGGAAGGCATATATAAAGCACTGAAGGAAAAGAACTTCCAACCAAGAATCCTATATCCAGTCAAATTATCTATCAAATATGAGGGTGAAATCAAGGCATTCCCAAACAGAAATTAAGGGATTTTGTAAAAACCACACTAACCCTACAAGAAATGCTTAAGGAAGCCTTCCAATAGAAAACCCACAACAGATATCAACAAATCAGGACAAATGACATCAACACTAAAACCAAATCAGAAATAGAAACTCAAAATAAGACCATAAAACATTGTACACTAAAAACCAAGGAAGCCAATCAGTACATGACAACAGCAACTAACCTATTAGAAGGAATGAAACTTATATATACCAACTTCCAAATGGAGAGGAAAACAGAACAATTTCTTCACAGAATGCACTGTTCTAAAAATGTAGAGACAAGAATTTACTCCAAGGAAACCACAGAGAAATTAACAATTCCCCTAAGCAAATCCAGAAGGAAGGAAAACATATGGGTTTAATAAGCACAAAACCAGCAATGAAGAGGAAAAGGCAGGAAGCATTTGGCAACAAATCGAATTCAGCACAGAAAAGTATAGGAACCAAGGAAACATCAACAACATGACAAACAAACAAACAAACAAACAAAAAAATGGAATAACAGCAATAATTCATACCTATCACTAATTACACTCAATGTGAATGAACTCAATGCACCAATTAAGAGAAAGAGAGTTGCAGACTGGATAAGAAAAGGAGACCCATCAATATGTTGCTTATTAGAGACGCACTTTAGACACAAATTAAGAGTTAAGGGATGGAAAAAAAAAAAAAATACCAAGCCAATTGTAACCAAAAAACAGGAGTGGCAATATTAATTTCTGATAAAATAGACATTAAGGTGACATCATAAGAGACAAAGAAGTTCATTATATGATGCTGAAAGGGTCAATTTACAAAGGTGTTACGAAAAGAAATATTTATGCAACCAATGAAAGTGCTCCAAAAATAGTGAAGCAATATTAACTGAATTAAAAGGGACAATAGACAACTCTACAATAGTAATAGGAGACTTTAACACAACACTTTCAAAAGAGACAGGTCAACTAGAAAAAAACTGAACAAAGATACAGAAGAGCTCAACAATACAATCAACCAACTAGACCTCATAGACATACAGAACATTCCACCTAACAAATGTACAATTCGCATTCTTCTCCAGTGCACCTGGATCCTTCTCCAGAATAGATCATATGTTAGGAAACAAAACCAGCCTCAACAAATTCGAAAGCATTGAAATACTACAAAGCATCTCCTTGGACCACAGTGCTATAAAATTAGAAATTAATAATAGGAAGATCAAGGAAACACCAAATGTGGAAGCTGAACAATTCACTGTTCAAAATCTACTGGGTAATAGAACAAATAAAAACTGAAATAAATTAAAAATCCTAGAAACAAATGAGAATGAAGATACATCATACCAAAACCTATGGGACAGCAAAAGCAGTACTCAGAGGACACTGTATTGCAATAATTACATACATCAAAAAAGAGGAAAGAAGAAAAATCAACACTCTAACTCATCAACTCCAACAACTAGAAAAAGAACAAGAGAAACCCTACATTACCTAGAAGCAAGGAAATAATAAAGATCAGAGCAGAAATAAATGAAACAGAAAACAAGATCAGAGGGGAAATAAACAGAAAAAAAAACTGGTTTTTTGAAAAGATTAATAAAATTGATAAACCATTGGCAAATCTAACAGAAGAAAAGAAAGAGAAGATCCAAATCACAAGAATTGTAAATGAAAAGGGTGTCATCACAACAGAACTAACTGAAATAAAAAAGATACTGACAGAATATTAAGAAAAACTGTACTTCAACAGATTTGATTACCTAGAAGAGTTGCACACGTTTCTAGAATCACAAGACCTACTTAAAGTATCCCACTCAGAGATAGAATGCTTGAACAGATCTATAAGAAAAGAAGAAATTGAGCAGGTCATTAAAAAAAAATTCTAATTTTTGGAGATGTTGGTTTAATGTGTTGATTTTGGCTCTTTCTTCTTTTATTGCTAT
>NW_006921667.1:172907-175773 GCF_000298275.1 Orycteropus afer afer | reverse complement strand
CACTGCTTTTGCTGTATCCCAGATATTTTAGTATATTGTGTGTTCATTCTCATTTGATTCAAGGATTTTTTTTTTTTAAATTTTATTTCTTATTTTTATTTCTTCTATTACCCAGTCACTTTTAAGGAGGGTGTTGCTCGTTTTCTATGCATTTGCTCCTTTTTCCATTGATTTTCCTATTGTTGATTTATAATTTGATAGCATTGTGATCTCAGAGGATGCTTTGTAGTATTTCAATGTTTTTAAATTTATTAAGGCTTGCTTTATGGCCTAACACATGGTATATCATGGAGAATGTTCCATGTGCCCTGGAAAAGCATGTATACAGTGCTGTTGCTGGGTGAAATGCTCTGTAGATGTGTATTGATGGATTGTATTGGTTAGCTGTTTTAACTCTTTGTTGTGTTTCTTTAAAGTTGTTCTATCTTACATTGAAAGTGGTGTATTAAAGTCTCCTGCTATGACTGTGAAGTCATCTATTTGCCTTTCCCATTCTGTTAAAGGCTGATATATGTATTTTGTTGCTCTTTCATTGGGTCCATAGATATTTATTATGGTTATATCTTCTTGTTCAATTGATCCTGTAATCAGTATATAATGTCCTTTCTCCTCTTTTATGTTGATTTTTGTCTTAAAGTCAATTTGGTCAGAAATTAATATTGCCAGTCCTGCTCTTTTTTGGTTGCCATTTGCTTGATGTATCTTTTTCCAGCCTTTGAATTTTTAGTCATTTTTGTCTTTCTGTCTAAGGTGTGTCTCCTATAGACATCTTTTTAATGGGTTATTTTTTTTTTAATCCAGTCTACAACTCTCCATGTCTTGAAGGATGCATTTAATCCATTGATATTCAGTGTAATTATCAACAAGTACAAATTTGTTGCCGTCATTTTGTTATGTGTTTTTTTCATGGTGTTGCTCATTTCTTTGTTCTATCTAATTTTCTATGCTCAGCTCATTTTTTTTTTATGACTCAAGTTATCATTTCCTTCATTGCTTTTGTTTAGTATTTGCTAAATATTTGTGCATATACTTTATTATTATTATTATTATTGTGATGTGAAGGCTTATCATTTTTCTTTGAGATTATTACCCTGTGATTCTGTGATTTATAATGTTTTCTCTGAGTTTAAAACAGACAATTCAATCTCACAACTCTCTTGACTTACTCACTGGTTAGATGTTCTGTAACTACACTATTTTCCCCCTCTTTTTGGTTTGTAGTTGTCATTATTTGCCAATTGATGTCTCTGGTTCCCTACTTACAATCTTGTAAGTTTATTTTTCTTTGAATACTTCCATAGCTGTGTTGGTTTCTGGGTTATGTCACCTGTGTATTAATGGTCAGTTTTTTGCTGTTATTGGTTCTCTGTTCAAATGACTCCCTTTCGTATCTCTTGTCAGATTGGTCTGGTTTTAATAAATTCCCTTAATTTCGCTTATCAGCAAATCTCCTAATTTCACCATCAAATTTGAGAGACAACTTTGTCAGGTATATAATTCTTGGTTGGAACTTTTTCTCTTTTAGGGTTTTTTGTATACCATCCCATTGCCTTCTCACCTGCCTGGTTTCTTCTGAGAAATCAGAGCTTATTCTTATTGGTTGCCCTTTGTGGGTAATTTTTCATTCTTCTGGTGCTGTTCTCAGGATTCTCTCTTTGTCTTTGGTTTTATGAGTTTGATGATGATATATCTTGGTGATTTTCTTTTGGGGTTGATCCTGTTTGTTTCCTGAATGGATATATTCTCATCTTTCATCCTATCATATTTGTTGTTCTCGTCCAACAAAACTTGGACAATTTTCTCAGTAGTTTTCTTTTTCTCTTCTTGTTCTGGAATTCTGATTACACGTAGATTATTTCTTTTGATGGTATCCCACATGAACCTTAGGCTTTCTTCATTTTGTTTTGATCTTTTTTCTGATTGATCCTTATCCAAAAAAGTATTCAGGTATTTGTTCTCAATCTTATCAGTCCTATCTTCCATTGATTTCATTCTACTCCTTTGCTCTTTCAATGTACTATGTATTTCTGAAAATTTTGTATTAATATTCTGAGTTTCTACCTGTAGATTTTGTATCATTTCTAATTTGTCATTTTTTTTCTTGTATTTTCTTCTGAAATTGTTCTTGGATTTTGTCTGTGTTTTCCTTAGTTTTGTCTGTGTTTTCCTTGATGTGTCTCTCCATCCTTTGGAGGTGTTTGCTGTTGCTGTTATGTGCTGTCAAGTTGGACCCAAATCATAGTGATGTCTCCTTGGGTTTCTGAGGCAGTATCACTATGGAAGTAGATTGCCCAACCTTCTTTCTGAGGGGTTGGTGGTGAGTTTGAACCTCCAGCCTTCTTGTTAGCAGTCAAGTGCTTTCGGCACTATGCTACCAGAGCTCCAAATAATTATATTTAGTTACCTTTGAAGGTAACTAAATATAATTATTTTGAATTCTTTATCGGGGAATTCCAATGCTGCTTCTTCCTCAGGGATGTGTGCTGGGGCTGTATCCTTCTCTCTTGCTCCTACCACTTTATCTTGCTTCTTTGTGTGGACAGTGATGGTCTGTTGTCTCAGACATTGTGATGTTATTGTATTTAAATCTCTGCTAACTGTGAAGAGCAGTTAAGTGTGAGTCAGACTCTTCTTGGTGGTCATTTATAGTTGGCCAGTTGGTGGACAAGGAAGTAAGTGTTGGCTCTCCCTCAGTAAGTGGAGCAGCAGAAGGTGTGGGTGTGGTTGGTTTGTATGTGCATGGCTGCTGCCTCCCACTCAGTTAGACAAAAACAACAATCAAAAAACCATTAAAAAAGTACAAGCAAATGGACAAAACACCACATAAACATGCAGGAGCAATCACCAAAAAAGGAAAAAAAGAAAA
>NW_006921667.1:164799-172807 GCF_000298275.1 Orycteropus afer afer | reverse complement strand
TTAAAAAAAAAAAAAAGAAAAAAGAGCCTTGGAGTGAATTCTTGTCTCCTTAATTTGGGAACAGCCTATTCTATAAGAACATTTTCTTATCTTCCTCTCCTTTTGGAAGTTGTGTAATTAGAACTCCCCCCCCCATTTGCTTTGTTGCTGTTGTCATCTGCAAATTGACTCCCTTGTTTCTCTGTGTATAATGTTTTATGGGCTTATTTTGAACATTATTTGTGATTTTTTAAATGTTTATGTCAAGTGTCCTGATTTCAATTTGTTATTCTCTGTTGTTGGTTCTCTATTCAAAGGACTCCCTTTAGCATTTCTTGTAGGGTTGGTCTGGTTTTCACAAAATTCCTCAATTTTTGTTTGTCTGAGAATGTCTTGATTTCACCATTATATTTGATGGACAAGTTGGCTGGATATAGAATTCTTGGCCAGAAGATCTTCTCAATCATTGTTTTATATATGCTGCCCCATTGGCTTTTTGCCTGTATGGTTTCTACTAAGTAATCAAAACTTAGCTTAATTGCTTGTCCGTTGTAGGTGACATTTCTTTTTTTTCCCAGGCTGTTTGCAATATTCTTTCTTTGTCTTTTGTTTTGGAGAGTTTGTTTATGATATGTCTTGGTGACTTTCTCTTGGGAACTATCCTGTATGGGGTTCGTTGAGTGTCTTGGACAGATATCTTTTCTTCCTTCATGATATGGGGAAAATTTTCTGTTAACACATCTTCCACTTTTTTTTTTTTTTTTCTTTTTGCCTCATCTTGTTCTGGTATTTCAATGAGGTGTATGTTGTTTCTTTTCATGTCATCCCATATAACTCTTAGGTTCTTTTCATTTCTCTTAACTTTTTGTTCTAATTTTTCTTCATAGAGGCTGGTATCTAGGGATTTATTTTCTAGTTGGGAAATGCGTTCTTCAGCCAGTTCTAGTCTACCCTTTTGTCCTTCCACTGTGTTTTGTAACTGTTATTTAAGTGTTCATCTTCTGGATTTCTAACTGCTGTTTTTGTGTGAGTTTTATTGTGCATTTATCTTGTTATTTTGTTCTTGAATGGTTTTCCTGAATTCTTCCAGGGTACTGTCTGTGTTCTCCTTGATTCTGTTTGTGGTTTCCTTGTACTATTGTAGACTTCTATATACATATCTTCTAAATTCCTTCTCAGATAAGACTATTGCTGTTCTTCTTCCATGTTTGGTGAGTCTTTAGGCTAAGGTTTTATTTCTATTGTATCGTTCTTTTTTTTTTTTTTTTTTTAAGTTGTCTACTTTTTCCTAGATACTTTGAAGTTGATATCTTTAAGTTTTAGCTATGTATTTATTTGTTTCACTTTGATTTTATTTTTAAATATATTTGCAAGGTAGATCTGATGTAGGTTTTTTTTGGGGGGTATTAATTCAGATATTCTGGGTTGCTCTGTGGTTTTCTTTGTGTTGATGGAATCACTTTTGGGAATTTGGGTGCAGGTCTCTGTTTATTGTGAAGGGGATTTGGAGTTGGAATGAGCAGGTGTTGTGGTAGCTTAATGTGGTTCTTCTACTGGATGAGGCAGAGGAGAGTGGGAAAAAAAGAGAAAGAAAAGACAAAGAAAACCAAGGCATCAGGACCAGGTCCCTGCTTGCCACATTTCTGTAATTGCTGCTGGCTCCAGGGTTTTATTTTGAGTCTGCTTAGGATGGCTACAAATGATGATGCTTTATTGTCACTCACAGACCCATGGTTCAAAACCAGCAGAGACCCCAATGGTTATGGGGCTGCTACTTTCCACCTGGGTTGGGAAGCCACTAAAACCTTGTACCAGATCCACTCTGTGCTAAAAAGCTGTTAGGGAAGAGCTGAATCCCAACTTTGTGTTTTGAGCTCATTCCAGGGCCTGTCTACCTGTGGTGAGTTTCCTCCTTTCTCCCTTCCCACTCTCAATTCAGCAGAGGCCTGAGCCACAAAGGGTTTCTGCTCTGTTCCTCAGCAAGGTTATCCATTTACTCAACTCAGCTCCCAAAGTTATCATCAGAAGCTCCCAGGACTCTGTGGGTTCCGTAGTGCTCCACCCTTGCTTTTTTTTTTTTTTTTTTTTAGCTCAGTGGCTTTCCCCTTCCTGTACTGCTAATAAGTTTTCTGCTTCTCCGCCTTTCCATCTCCTTGCCAGCCAGGCAGGCTCATGTATTTTCCTGGCTGTTTTCTGCTTGTTTTTTCTGTCTCCACTGAATCTGGAACCCTCTAACTGGTTCAGTTATTCACAGCTTCAAAATCCCTGCTTCAACTTGATAGAGATAGTTTGGAAGGAATTGAGATGTTAGAGGGAACAAGTATGTGGGCTACAGGCACAATGCCATCTTCCTCTCTCTAATTCCATCCTTTTTGAGGAATTGTCATACTGCTTTTCACATTGGTTTTATCATTTTACAGTCCCACCAGCAGTGTATTAGAGTCCCAATCTCTCCACATCCTCACCAGCATTTGTTATTCTCTGTCTTGCTAAACTATGATATTAGTGCTGGAGCAAGATGGTATCTAATTGTTGTTTTCATTTGCATCTCTCTAATGGCTAATGACTGTGAAAATTTCTTCATGTGTTTGATGACTGCCTGAATATCTTCTTTTGTGTAGTGCTTATTCATGTCTTCTGCCCATTTTTAATTGGATTATTTGTCTTTTTGTTCTTGAGGTGTTGGAAGTTTTCTATAAATTTTAGAGATAATTCCCTTGCCAGATATATCATTGCCAAATATCTTTTCCCAACATATAGTTCTCTTTTGACTCTCTTAGAAAAGTCTTTGGAAGCACATAAAAATTTAATTTTTAGAAGGTCTCATTCACCTACTTTACCTTTTGCTATTTGTGCATTTGGGGTTATGCTTGATAGTCTATTTATGCCATATATAAGTGCCCCTGAATTTGTTCCTAGTTTTTTCTTGAGGAATTATATAGTTTTAGGTTTCACATTTAAGTCTTTGATCCATCTGCAGGTCATTTTTGTCTATGGTGTGAGGTACAGATCTTGTTTAATTTTTCTGCAAATGAATATCCAGTTTTGCCAGCACAATTTGTTAAAGAGACCATCTCTTCCCCATTTAATGGATTTCAGCTTTTTGTCAAAAATCAGCTGATCATAGGTCAATAGATCTATTTCTGGGTTCTCAATTCTATTCCACTGATCTATGTGTCTGTCATTTTACCAATACCAGGCAGTTTTGACTACTGTGGCTGTATAGTAGGTTTTGAGTTCTGGGAGTGCGAGATCTACTTTGTTCTTTTTTGATAGTGCTTTTCTTATCCGAGGACTCTTTCCTTTCCATACAAAGTTAGTGATTCTTTTTCCATATCCTTAAAGAATGTTGATGGGATCTGGATTGGGATTGCATGGAGTGTATAGATTACTTTGGGTAGTACTGACATTTCACAATGTTCAATCTTCCTATACCTGTGCATGGTGTGTTCTTTCATTTATGTAGATTCTTGTGGTTTCTTGTAGGGTTTTGTAGTTTTATTTGTACAGATCTTTTGTGTCCCTGGTAAGATTTATTCCCAAATATTATATTTGGTAGCTATTGTGAATGGTGTTGATTTCTATTGGGTTCTCAACCTATTTTGAACTCTGGGTCTGTGAGTGACAACAAAACTTCATCATTGGTGCACAGGGGTTAGAAACAACTAAGGGAGACAAAGTTGTCTGTTCATTTGTCATCCTGTGATTTATGTGTTGCTGTGAGGGTGAAGGCTGTGCCACCATGTTAAAAAGTACCAGACTTACCCAGTGTGGGAATGTTGCAGTGGAGCTTCCAGTCTAAGATAGATTTGGAAAAATGAAGAGGCCATACACTTCTCAAACAATTGGCCAGTGAAAATCTTATGAATAGCAGTGAAACACTGTGTGATATATTACAGGTAAACTTTAGGAAAAGCCCTGAAATATTTTTCAATATAGTGCTGGAACATGAACCCTTCAAGTCAGAAGGCACTCAAAATTTGACTGAGGAAGAGCTGACTCCTCAGAGTAGAGACAACAATAATGATATGGATAGGGTAAAGCTTTTGGGACCTTCATTGGCTGATGTGGCATGACTCAAAATGAGGAGGAAACGATGCGAATATCCATTAATAATTGGAACATGGAATCTACAAAGTGTGAATCTAGGAAAACTAAAAGCTTTAAAAAATGAAATGGGCACATAAAGTAAATATCCTAGGTGTAAGTGAACTGAAATGGACTGGTTTTAACCATTTTGAATCAGACAACCATATGACCTACTATCCTGGGAATGACAAATTGAAGAGGAATGGTGTGGCATTCATCATCACAAACAATATTTCAATATCCATCCTGAAGTACAACACTGTCAATGATAGGATAATATCCATATACCTAAAAGGAAAACTAGTTAATACTACTATTATTCAAATTTACACACCAACTACCAAAGCCAGAGATGAGGAAATTGAAGATTTCTACCAACTTCTGCAGTCTGAAATTGACCCAACATGAAATCAAGATGTGTTGATTATCACTGTTGGCTGGAATGCAAAAGTTAGAAACAAAGAAGAGTTAGTGGTAGTTGGAAAGTATGATCTTGGTGATAGAAATAACACTGGAGATTCCATGATAGAATTTTGCAAGACCAATGACTTATTCATTACAAATACCTTTTTCAACAACATAAGTGATGATTGTGTTACACTGATCTCTCTAGAAAAGCAAAACCAGTAAATATTATAAATACATATAGAAAAAGAGAAATTTATCTTAGGAAAATGGCTCACACACTTATAGAAGCTGGCAAGTCCCAAGTTCTTGGATCAAACATCAAGCTGGAGGCTTTTCCTGACTCACACAGCTGCAGGGACTGACAAGCTCAAAGTTGCTAGGCAGTATACCAGCTATTGACTCCAACAAATGATGACTCTAAGATCTCCAGGTCAAATGATGGATTGTTCACTCCTGGACAGTTGTAGGCAGCACAACAGGATCCTAATTCACAGAAAAGTGTCTCTTATCCCAGGATGTCCATACATATATTGGAAGCAGGCTACACACCCTAGGAAAAATCCATTTCAATGGATTGGCTGCTCAAAACATGTACTTCCAATCCCATCATGGGAATAACCAAGACAACAATTGCTTAAACCACACAGAATTGAGGTCCAGCCAGTTGACACACAACTCCAACTATCACAATGACTATACATGTGGACTTCACCAGATGGAATACACAGAAATCAGATTGACTACATCTGTGCAAGAGGCAATAGAGAAGTTCATTATCTTTGGTCAAACCAAGGATGAGAGTTGATTGTGGAACAGACCATCACCTTCTCATATGTATGTTCAACATAAAGTTGAAGACAATTAAAACAAGTCAACAAGAGTCAAAACATGACCTTGATAATAACCCTGCTGAATTTAGAGACCATTTAAAGAATAGATTTTATGCATTTAACACCAATGAAAAAAAGCCAGAAGAATTGTGGAAGGACATCAAGAATATCATCTGTGAAGAAAGCAAGAGGTTATTAAAAAGATCAGAAAAGAAGAAAGGACCACAATGGATGTGAGAAGAGATTCTGAAACTTGCCCTTGAGTGGAGAGTAGCTAAAGAAAATAGAAGAAATGACAAGATAAAAGAGCTCCACAGAAGATTTCAAAGAACAGCTTGAGCAGAAAAAGCCAATTACTATAATGAAATGTGCAAAGAACTGGAGTTAGAAAACCAAAACGGAAGAACACACTCAAAATTTCTCAAGATGAAACAACTGAAGAAAATTTACAAGACTTGAGTGAAAATATTGAAAGATTCTATGGGCAAAATACTGAATGATGCAGGAAACATTTAAAGATGGAAGGAATACACAGAGTCACTGCACCAAAAAGAATTGGTCAATGTTCATCCATTTCATGAGGTGGCATGTGATCAAGAACCAATAGTACTGAAGGAAGAAGTTGAAGATTCACTGAAGGAATTGGTGAAGGACAAGTCTCCATGAATTGATGGAATACCCACTGAGATGTTTCCACAAATGGATGCCCCACTGGAGGCACTCACTCGGTTATGTCAAGACATTTGGAAGACAGCTACCTGGCCAACTGACTCAAAGAGATCCATATTTGTACCCATTCCAAAAAAAGGTGATCTGCAGAATGTGGAAATTATCAAACAATATCATAAATATCACATGCAAGTAAAATATTGCTGAAGATAATTCAAAAACAGTTGCAGTGCTATATTGACAGAGAGCTTCCAGAAATGGAAACTGGATTCAGAAGAGGATGTGGAAAGAGGGATAGCATTGTTGATGTCAGATGGATCTTAGCTGAAAGCAAAGAATACCAGAAAGATATTTACTCATGTTTTCTTGACTATGAAAAAGCATTAGTTTCTGTGGATCATAACAAACTATGGATAACACTGAGAAGAATGGGAATTCCAGAACACTCTGATTGTACTCTTAAGGAGCCTGTACACAGATCAGGAGGCTGTCGTTTGAACAGAACAAAGGGATACTGCATGGTTCATAGTCAAGAAGGAATTGTGCCAGGGTTGTATCCTTTCACCATACTTATTCAACTTGTATGCTGAGCAGTTAATCTGAGAAGCTGGATTATATGAAGAAGAATGTGGCATCAGGATTGGAGGAAGACTCATCAAAGACCTGTGATACACAGATGGCACAACTTTGTTTGTTGTAAGGATGACAGGAAGCACTTACTGATGAAGATTAAAGTCTGCAGTATGGATTTCACCTCAATATAAAGAAAACAAAAATCCTTACAACTGGACCAATAAGCATTATCACTGTGGGTGGAGAAAAGATTGAAGTTGTCAAGGATTTCATATTACTTGTTTCTACAATCAATACTAATGGAAGCAGTAATCAAGACATCAGACGATGTATCGCATTGGACAAATCTGCTGCAAAAGACCTCTTTCAAAAAAAGCAAGCATGTCTCCTTGAAGACTAAGGTGTACATAACCCAAGCCATGGTATTTTCAATCACCTCTTATGTTTGTGAGAGCTGGGAAATGAATAAGGAAAACCAAAGAAGAGTTGATGCTTTTGAGCTGTGGTGTTGGACAATGCTAAGAATACCATGGTCTGCTAAAAAGACTAACAAATCTGTCCTGGAAAAAGTGCAGTGGGAATGCTCCTTGGAAGCGAGAATGGCAAAGCTTTGTCTCACCTACTTTGGTTATGTTTCCAGAAGGAACCATTCCTTGAAGAAGGATATCATGCTTGCTTAAAGTGAATGTTCAATGGAGAAAGGGAAGGCCCTCAAGGAGATCGATAGACAGAGTGGTCGTAATGATGGGCCCAAGTTTAGCAAGGATCATGAGGTTGGGATGAGACAAGACACTGTTTCATTCTGCTATGCATAGTGTTGCTGTGAGTTGGAGATGACTTGATGGGCACCTAACAACAACAACAACATAGGTGGTATTGCTTTCTTTCTTTATTTTTCAGTAATCTCTTTGCCGGTATAAAGGAATCCAACTAAGTTTTCGATGTTTATCTTGTATTCCACCACTATGCTAAATCTCTCAATTATTTCCAGTGTGTTTGTTTGTTTTTGTTTTTGCTGAGTCTCTTGGCTTTTCTAGTTATAGGATCATATCATCAGCAAATAGGAATAGTTTGACTTCTTCCTTACCAATTTGGATGCCTTTTATTCCCCTTTCTTTCCTTATTGTCTTCGCTGTGACTTCCAGTACAATGTTGAATAGAAATGTTGAGAAAGGACATCCTTGTCTGGTTCCTGTTCACAAGAGGAATGGTTTCAGTCTTTCTCCATTGAAAATAATGTTGGCTGTTGATTTTCCATATATGCCCATTATTGTGTTGAGGAATATCTGTTCTATTCCTATTTTGCTGAGAATTTTTATCAGGAATGGATGTTGGATTTTGTCAAATGCCATTTCTGCATCAATTGATAGGATCATATTATTTTCCTTTGTTTTATTTATATGGTGGATGATGTTGATTGTTTTTCTAATGTTAAACCATTCTTGCATATTTGATATGAA
>NW_006921667.1:143687-164027 GCF_000298275.1 Orycteropus afer afer | reverse complement strand
CTCTTCATTTTTGATGTGTGCATTTATTGCTATAATTTGGCATCTGACCACTGATTTTGCTCTGTTCCAGATTTTGGTATGTTGTGTTTTCATTCTCATTTGATTCAACAATTTTTTTCAAAAATTTCATTTTGTATTTCTTCTATTGCCCTGTCTTTTTAAAAGAGGGTCTTGTACAGTTTCCATGTAGTTGCTCTTTTTCTATTGATCTTCCCATTGTTAATATTTAATTTTATACCATTTTGATCTGAGAAAATGCTTTGCAGTATCTCAATGTTTTTAAATTTATTAAGACTTGCTTTATTGCCTAACATATGGTCTATCATGGAGAATGTTCCATATGCACTGGAAAAGATTGTATATTGTGCTGTTGTTGGGTGAAATGCTCTGTAGATGTCTATAAGGTCAAGTTGGTGGATTGTATTGTTTAGCTCTTCTGAGTCTTTGCTTTCTGTCCAATTGTTCTATCTTTCTTTGAAAGTAGTGTATTAAAGTCTCCTATTATGACTGTGGAGTCATCTATTTGCCTTTTCAATTCTTTTAAAGTCTGATTTACATATTTTGGGGCTAATTCATTGGGTCCACATATATTTATTATGATTATATCTTCTTGTTCAATTGATTGTTTTATCATTATATAATATCCTTCTGTGTCTCTTACAGTGGTATTTTTCTTAAAGTCAATTTGATCAGAAATTAATATTGTTACTCCTACTCTTTGGTGATTCCCATATGCTTGATGTATCTTTTTCCAACCTTTGATTTTTAGTCTCTTTTTGTCTTTGTCTCTAAGGTGTCTCCTGTGGACAGCATATGGATGTGTTATGCTTTCTTTGTCAGTCCGCAACTTTCAGTCTCTTGAGTGGTGTATTTAATCCATTGACATTCAGTGTAATTATCAAGAAGTATGAATTTGTTGCTGTCATTTTGTTATATGTTTTTAATGGTGTTCCTTACATCTTTGTTTCATATAACTTTCTGTGCTGAGCTCCTTTTGTTTGTCAATCAAGTTTTTATGTCCTTCATTACTGTTGTTTTAGTATTTGCTAAGTATTTGTGCTTGTCCTCTTTTTTATTGTGGTGTGAAGATTTATCATTTTTCTTTGAGGTTACCACATGACTTATAATTTTCTCCTTGAGTTTAGAATAGTTCATTCTATCTTGCAAATTTCTTGACTTCCTTACCTTTTAGAAGTTCTGTAACTGCACTATTTTTTTTTCCCCTTCTTTTTGGTTTGTAGTTGTCCTCGATTGCCAATGATGTCTCTGGTTCCCCATTTACAATCTTGTAAGCTTATTTTTCTTTGGATATTTCTATAACTGGATTGGTTTCTGGGTTATGTCATCATGCGTATTAATGGTCATCTGTTGTTTGCTATTATTAGTTCCCTGTTCAAAGGACTCTCTTTAGTATTTCTTGTAAGTTATGTCTGGTTTAACAAATTTCCTTAATTTCTGTTTTTCTGGAAATTTCCTAATTTCACCATCATATTTGAGGGACAATTTTGCTGGGTATATAATACTCGGTTGGAAATTTTTTCTTTCAGGGTTTTATATATACCATCCCATTGCCTTCTTGCCTTCATGGTTTCTGCTGAGAAACCAGAGTTTATTCTTATTGGTTGCTTTTTGTAGGTAACTATTCATTTTTCCTGCAGCTTTCCAGATTATTTCTTTGTCTTTAATTTTTGTGAGTTTGATTATGATATGTCTTGGTGATTTTCTTTGGCAGTCTATCCTGTTTGGGGTTTGTTGAACTTCCTTAATGGATATATTCTCATCTTTCATTATATCAGGGAAGTTCTTCTCTAACAAATCTTGGACAATTTTCTCTATGGTTTTCTTTTTCTCTTCCTGTTCTGGAATTAATTACATGTACATTATTCTGTTTGATAGTTTCTCACATGAACCTTAGGCTTTTTGCATTTTGTTTTGATATTATTTTGTGATTGATCCCTTTCCAAAGAAGAGAAGTACTCAGGTATTTGTTGTCAATCTCATTAATTCTGTCTTCCATTGATTCAATTCTACTCCTTTGCTCTTTCAATGTGTTATCTATTTCTGAAAATTTAGTATTAATCTTCTGGATTTGTATCTGTAGATTTTGTATAATTTCTAATTTTCCATTCATTTTGTCATTTTGTTCTTGGATTGTCTTCTAAAATTTTTCTAGGGTTTTATCTCTGTTTTCCTTAATTTTGTCAGTGTTCTCCTTGATCTGTCTCTCAATCCATTGAAGGTACCTAAATATAATTCTTTGAATTCCTTATCAGAGAGTTCCAATGCTGCTTCTTCCTCCAGGATGTGTTCTGGGTCTATATCTGGCTCATTGTTTCTACTGCTTTATCTTGCTTCTTTGTGTATACTGTGATTGTTGTCTCCAAGACATTGTGATGTTGTTACATTTATATTTAATTGATGATTGTATTTTGGAGTAATTTGCCTAAGATTTTTGTTTTCTTTGTTTTGGGATGTTTTTGAATAAGTAAGGTACTGTGCTTCTCTATTTGCTCATTGGCATCACTTATGCACTCACCACCTATCTCCTGCAGTGGATGATAGAGAATGAGAGTGGCTGCACAGATCTCTGTTAACTGTTTGAGAAGAGCATTTAAGGATGAGTCAGGTTTATTGCCAGTCATGTACTGTTGGCCAGTTGGTGCAGAGGCAAGTTGTGACCCTCACTCAATAAGTGGGACTTGAGGAGGTGCTGGTGTCATTGAGTCATATAGGCTCAGTTGCTATCTTCCACTCAGACAAAAACAAGAGTCAAAAAATCCCCAATAAAATTAAAAGCAGGAAGACAAAGAACACATACTGCATAAACATACAGGAACAATCACCAAAAAGAGAACAACAACAACAAAAAAAAAAAAAAAGAGGAAAGGCAATAAATGAGAGCAAATATTTGAAGAAATACTTTTAAAAGATGTACACAATATGGATAGAAAAATGGAGAAAAACCTGTGATACCTTGGGAGAGGGGAATAAGAAAAAAGAGGTAGAATAAGAGACTAATGAAGAAAAAAATGGAAAAAAATTCAAAAAGAAAAACAAGGCATTGGGAAGAACCACAAGGAAGAAAAAAAAATGGAACCAGGAAATGGGAAGCAAGATAAAGCCAAAAACTAGAAACTCAAGATGGAAAAAGAAAAAGGAAGAAGAGGACAAAAAAAAAGAAGAATTTTAAAACAAACAAATGTTGGGGGAGGGGTGGTGGTCCAGGCCACCCAGTCACCTTCAGAGCTCACAGACTGGGATAGAATTTCTGCCAGACCAGAAGGAGGGTATTGTTGAAGTATGGTTGTACCTCCATTCACCAAGAGGGTGTGGGGCATAAGAGTAGCAAGAGGAATATCGCACCTTTCCAGTCCTCGGTGTCTGGTTTGTCCGTGCTGTCTCTGACAAGTGGAGGCTGTTCTTAGGTGCCTGGAATATGAGAGAAAGGTCTTGCACTAAATATCCAAAATATTTGAACTGCTTGTAAACATTCAAAATGGCTTCACCACCCAGACTGCCAAAAATCCACAGCTCAGTTTGTCTCCCTCTCTGCTGTTTCCCTTCTTATCCATCAGCAACAAGTTTAGTCCTCCATGCAGTCCTTGGGGAGCAGGGCTGATTTTTAGGTAAATTCAGTTCCTAACATCACCTGGAAATATCCCAACTGTCCATGGATTGCTGACAGTCCACAGCTCCGACACTCTCCATTTTCACCATTTTTCATGCAGGCTCTTGTACTAGTTGGAGTTCAGTCCACTTCTGTATCTTTCCTTTCAAATCTCAGGGCTCCAGGATTATCTTCTGCATCTGTGTCAACGGGTTCCTCTTTTCTTCATTGAAGAGGGTCTGTGTAGTCTGTCTGCCTATTCCAACATCACTGGGTCGGCTAGGATTTTGTTGAAGACTTTTGCTTCTATATTCATGAGGGATATTGGTCTGTAGTTTTCCTTTTTAGTGGTGTCTATCCCTGGTTTCACTATCAGTGTTATGCTTGCTTAATAGAATGAATTTAAAAGTAAAATATATTTTTCTATGTTCTGGAATAGTTTGAATAGTGTAGGTGTCAACTGTTCCCTGAATGTGTGGTAAAAATTTCCAACTAGGCCATCAGAGAAAAGACTTTTTTTTTTTTTTTTTTTTTTAATGATCTGCTCAATTTCTTCTTTTATTATGGGTCTGTTCAAGTATTCTATCTCTGACTGGGATAGTTTAGATAGGTCTTGTGTTTTTAGAACTTGTCCATCTCTTCTAGGTTCTTGAATATGTTGGAGTATGGTTCTTCATCATATTCTGTTATTATTATTATTTTTTTATTTCAGTTTGTTCTGTTGTGATGTCACCCTTTTCACTTAGTATTCATGTTATTTGCATCTTCTTTTTCCTTTCCTTTGTTAAATTTGTCAGTGGTTTGTCAATTTCCTTGTTTTGTTGATTTTCTTTATTTATTTTGTTTGTTATCTGTTTCATTTATTTCTGCTCTGATCTTTATTATTTCCATACTTCTGGATACTGTAGACTTCTTTTTTTTTTTTGGTCTTTTTCTAATTGTTAGAGTTGTTGAGTTACAGTGTTAATTTTGAATCTTTCCTCTTTTTTAATGTATGCATTTATTGTTATAAATTGACTTCTGAGTACTGTTTTTGCTGTGTTCAAAAGATCTTTGTAAGCTGCATCTTCATTCTCCTTTGTTTCTAGGAATTTTTTTTTTTTTTAATTTCACACTTTATTTCTTCTGTTACCTCATAGTTTTAGAGCAGTGTATTATGCAGTTTCCACATATTTGTTATTTTTTCCTTGATCTTTTTATTATTGATTTCTGATTTTATAGGATTGTGATCTGAGAAGATGTAGGATTTCAATGTTTTTGAATTTATTGAGGCTTGTTTTGTGTCCTAACATATGGTCTATTCTGGAGAAGGATCTATGTGCATTGGAGAAAAATGTGGATTGTGCTTTTGTTGGGTGGCATGCTCTGTATATGTCTATGTGGTCAAGTTGGTTGATTGTGCTGTTGGTTTCTTCTGTATCTTTGTTGATTTTTTTTCTAGTTTTTCTGCTCTCCTTGAACGTGGTGTGTTAAAGATTCCTACTGCTACTGTAGAGTAATCTATTTTTCTTTTCAAATCAGTTAATATTTGCTTCATGTATTTTGGAGCACTTTCATTGAGTGCATAGATATTAATTATGGTAATGACTTCTTGGCCAATTGATTCTTTTAGCATTATATAATGTTCTCCTTTCTCCCTTATGCTATTTTTCATCTTAAAGTCTATTTTATCAGAAATTAATATTGCCACTCCTGCTCATTTCTGGTTGCCATTAGCTTGGTGTATTATTTTTCACACCTCAATTATTATTTGTTTTTATTTTTATGCTTAAAATGGGTCTCTTGTAGACAGCATATTGATGAGTCTTCTTTTCTTATCCAATCTGCCACTCTCTTTCTCTTGAATGGTATATTTAGTCCATTTGCATTGAGTGTGATTGGTGATAAGTATGAATTTATTGCTGTCATTCTGTTGTATTTTTTGTTGTATTGTTGGTTAGTTCCTTGTTCCAAATATTTTTCTGTGCTGAGTTCATGTCTTTATCAGTGATTCTTATTTTCTTCATTGTTTTTGGTTTTGTGCTTACTAAGCCCATCTGTTTTTCTTCTTTCTCAGTTTGCTTAGGGAGGTTATTAATTTTCTTTGTGGTTATCATGAAGCAAATTCTTGTCTTGCTTAGTTTGGAACAGTCTGTTGTATGTATAAAGACATTGTCCAGTTGTCTTCTCCATTTGAAATTATTGTAATTAAAACTTTTATTCCCTCTGTTTGCTTTGTTGCTGGTTTCATCTGAAGATTGACTCCCTTATTTCTCTGTGTACTTTATTTTATGAGCTTATTTTGAGCATTTATTCTGGTTTTGGTTCTAAGTGTTGATGTCAATTGTCTTGATTTTAATTGGCTATTCTCTGTTGTGGGTTCTCTATTGGAAGGACTCCCTTCAGCATTTCCTGTAGGGTTGATCTGGTTTTCACAAATTCCCTTAATTTCTGTTTGTCTGAGAATGTCTTGATTTCACCCTCATATTTGAGGGACAAATTGGCCGGATATATAATTCTTGGTTGGCAATTCTTTTCCTTCAAGGTATTATATATGCTATCCCATTGCCTCATTACTTACATGATTTCTTCTGATAAATCAGAACTTAGTCTTATTGATTATCCATTGTAGATGATATTTCATTTTCCCTGAACTGCTCCCAAGATTCTTTCATTGTCTTTGGTTTTAGAGAGTTTGATTATGATATATCTTGGTAACTTTTTTTGGAGATCTATCCTGTATGGGGTTTGATGAGCTTCTTGGACAGATATCTTTTCTTCCTTCATAATATGGGGGGAATTTTCTCTTAGCAAGTCTTTGACAGATTTCTCACCTGGGGGTTTTTCTCACCTTTTTTTTTTTTTTTTTTTTTTGCCACCTCTTGTTCTGGTATTCTAGTCAGGCAGATGTTATTTCTTATCATGTCACCCTGTCTAACACTTAGGTTCTCTTCATTTCTTTTAAATCTTTGTTCTTATTTTTCTTCATACAGGCTTATGTCAAGACATTTGACATTCTAGTTGGGAAATGCTTTCTTCAGCCAGTTCTAGTCTACGTTTTTGTCCTTCCACTGTGTTGTGTATCTCTGTAATTTTAGTGTTCATCTTCTGGATTTGTAAATGCTTTTTGTTTGTTTGTTTGTTTGAGTTCTAATTGTGTATTTATCTTGTTATTTTGTTCTTGAATAGTTTTCCTGAATTCTTTCTGTTTATGGTCTCCTTGAGCTCTTGGACAGTTATATATATATACACACTTTCTGAATTTCTTCTTAGATAGTTCTATTGTTTGTCCTTCTTCCATGGTAGATAATTCTTTAGGCTAGGCTTTTATTTTTAGTGTCTTGTCCTGTTTTTCTGTTTGATTTTTTGTTGTCTGTTGTTTCCTAGACATGTTTAAGTTGTTGTCTTTGTTAGTTATGTATTAATTTTCTTTCACTCTAATTTTATGTTTTACTATATCTGAAAGTGTGGTGCAAGTGTTTTTTTTTTTTTTTTATTTTATTTTTTATTTTATTTTCTTGGCTGTACTGGGTTGATCTCCAGCTCTATGTTGATGGAGTCACTGATGGGCATGTAGGTGCAGGTCTCTGTTCATCATGCATATGATTTAGAGTTGGGATGAACAGGTGTTGTCCTCTATTTAACATTGATTATGTGGTGCAGGAGCTACTGGTATTCAGTATAATAGCTGCTGTTGCCTAGTGGAAGTTTAATGTGTTCCTTGTATTGGATGAGGCAGGGGAGAGGAGGAAGAAAGAAAAAGAAAAGAAAAAAAATGTGCCAGAAGTGAGACTCTGGATAGAAAAGTAGAAGTTTTCCACATTTGGGGAAAAACAATTTGGTCAGTGATGCAGGCACAGGCAGGGTAGTTTGTGTCTTTCTGAGGTGTCTGCTAATGATGATGTCCTACTGTCAAAGACCCATGGTTCAAAATCAACAGAGACTCCAATGGGTAGAAGTCCAATACTTTCCACTTGGATCGAGAAGTCACAAAAACCCAATACCATGGTCCACTCTGTGCCAAAAGCATTCATAGAAGAATTGAACCCCAACCTACTGCTGTGCACTCACTCCAGGGCTCTGTCTACTTGGAAGGAGTTTCTCCCTTTTCCCTACTCCTTTCTGGACTCCATGGCAGCCCAGCCAAGGGGGATTCTTGATTCATTTCCCAGTAAGATTATCTATTTACTCAGGGCCCAAGGTTGCCTCTAAAAACTGCCATTGTGGGTATTCTGTGTCCCCAGTGCCTTGGTGAGTTCTGTGATTTTTTTTTTTTCCTCCTTTCCTCCGTGGACCACTTTTGTACTTCTAATGAGTCCTCTCTCTCTGTCTCTCCCACCTAGGCTGGCTTGTTTATTTTTCCCATTTTTTAATCTGTTATTTTTCTCCATTTTCACTAAATCTGATACTTTATCTTCTCCTTTGTTGCTCGTAACTCCAGTGTCATTATTTCTATCTCTCTACGTAGTTAGTCAGAGATTAAGCTGGTTTAGAGGGACCAAATATGCATATTATAGCTATGATGCTATCTTCTCCTCCTCCTCCCTAGCTTTTTTTTTTTTTTTTTTGAGTTTTGTTCCACATTTTTCTCCCACTCTATCAAAGATTTTCTATTGTGATCCCTTTCAGAGCAGTCAGCAGTTCACCATCCTCACTTCTAAGAAGCATCCAGGATGTATTTCTTTCAAAACAGATTTGTTCATTTTTCTGGCAATCCATGATATATTCAATATTTTTCACCAACATTGTAACTCAAATGTATCAACTCTTCAGTCTTCCTTAGTCACTGTCTAGCTTTCACATGCATAAGAGGTGACTGAAAATATCATGGCTTGTGTCAGGTGCACATTAGTCCACAAAGTGGCATCTTTGATTTTTTAAAATTTTAAAGAAATTCATACAGCAAATTTGCCCAATACATCAATTGATTTCTTTACTGCTACTTCCATGGGTGTTTTATTGTGCATCCAAGTAAAATAAAATCCCTGACAACCTCAATCTTTTCTCCATTCATATTACTTATTGGTCCACTTGTGAGGATTTTTATTTTCTTTATGTTGAGGTGTAATCTATGCTGAACACTATTGTGTTAGATCTTCAGAATGTGCTTCAAGTGCTCTTCACTTTCAGTGAGCATGGTTGGGTCATCTGCATATCACAAGCTGTTTATTAGTATTCTTCCAGTCCTGATGCCATGTTCCTTATGTAGTCCAACTTCTCAGACTATTTCCTCAGCATATACATTAAATAGATATGGTGAGAGCATATAATCTTGGCACACACTTTTCCTGATTTTAAACCACATAGTATTCCCTTGTTCTATCTGTTGGTCTATGTATAACTACGTCTAAGCAAAATTAAGTGTTGTGGAATTCCCAATCTTCACAATTTTATCCATAATTTGTTATCATCTACACAGTCTAATGCTTTTGTATAATCAATAAAACAAAGGTAAACATATGTCTGTATTTTCATTCAAGGTGCATCTGACATCAGCATTACACATTGCTGATGTGTAATGATATCCCTCATACACATCCTCTCCTGAATCTAGCTTCTGAACCTGTTGATATACTGCTGCAACCATTTTTTAAGTATCTTCAGCACAATTTTACCTGTAACTTTCACTGGGATGGATAAAATTAAAAGTAAAAACAGAAAATAACAAATGTTGGTGAGGATATGAGGAAACTGGAACACTTTTCCAAGGATGATGGGAATGCAAAGTGTTACAGCAGTTGTGGAAAATAGTGTAGTGGTTTCTCAACAAACTAAAAATAAAACTACCATAAGACCCAGCAATTTCACTCATAGGTATATACGCCCAAAGACCAGAGATTCAAACAGAGACTTGTACACCAACGTTCATTTCTGCACTAAACACAATAGCCTAAAGATGGAAAATACCTAAATGCCCATCAACAAATGAATGGATAAACAAAATGTGGTACATACATAAAATCAAATATTGTTCAACTGGTAGCAGAATTGAAGTTTTGGTACATGCTACAGTATAGATGGAGCTAGAAGACATTATGCTGAGTATAATAAGTCAATCAGAAAAGGACAAATACTATATGATCTCACTTACATAAATAGATAATAAAAGGCAAGATTAATTAGTAAAAAAAAAAAAGACCTGCTTTGACTATTATGCTCTTTTAATACCTATTTATATGAGATCAAATTGACAATAGTAACTTGAAAGTTTAGATAGGAACCTTAGGGAACTTAGAGTTTAGGTTAATGAGGAGGAAATACTCAGAAAAAAGGGTGAGATGATTGAATAACATAAATAATGTAATCAATGTCACTAAATTGTGTATGTAAAAACGTTTAAGATGGTGTGTTTTGCTGTGTATATTCTTAACAATTAAATAAGTAACATTAGAAAACAAATTACTTGCATGTGATATTAATGGTATTGTTTGATAATTTCTACATTCCATTGTATCACCTTTGGAACTGGCTCATATATGGATCTTTTCCAGTCAGTTGGCCAGATGGTTGTCTTCCAAATTTCTTGGCATAGACAAGTGAATATTTCCAGCATTGCATCCATTTGTTGAATTTATATTCTATCAACTCCTGGAACCTTGTTTTGCATCAATGCTGTCAGTGCAGCTGGGACTTTTTCCTTCAGTATCCTCACCTCGTGATCATATGCTATCTCCTGAAATGCTTAAACATCAACCTTTTTTTTTTGTTTGTTTTTTGTACAGTGACTATACTGTTTATTTCTTCTATCTTTTTTTGATGCCTCCTGCATTGTTCAATTTTTTGCTCATATCAGTATTGCAACTAAAGGCTTGAATTTTCCCTTCAATTCTTTCAGCTTGAGAATTGCTGAGTGTGTTCTTCTCTTTTGATTTTCTCACTCCAAGACTTTTCACATTTCATTATAATTCTTTATTTTGTATTCTAAACAATGCTGCATAGTCGTGGTAATAAGAACATCATTGCCTTCTCCCTTATCTTAGAGACAAAGGGCCTAATCACTTACTCTAGCATAAGGTATGTCTTTGTATGTCCTTGTATGGATATTTCTTAGAAAATTGATGAATTCTCCCTAACTCCTAGTTTGCTCAGAGATTTGTTTTTAAAACATGAATGTTTGTTGTAGTTTGTAAAATGTTTTGTTTTCTTTTTTCTGTTTCAATAAATGATCATAACTTTCCTTCTTTTGGCCTATTAATATGGTACATTACATTCATTGATTTACCAGAAATGGGCCCTGGAAATAAACAAAACTCTAGTTCCAATTGTTCTAGGGATGAGGGGCACCCTTGTCTTCCAATGATTATATGAATAACCCAAGACTTCATCAAATAAATGATGTTTTATAGTGAAACTAATGTTGTCATCCTGTGCTGTTTATCACACATAGCATCAGCATTGGTCCATTGATATTAAGGTGCCTTACATTTTTGTTAATGTTTTCCTTAAAGACCCTTTTCTACAAAATGACATTTTCTTTGTAGTTCCCATGTCCCCCAAAAATTGTCCTATGACCCTTAATAAGAAAGCTAATTCAAGTTGAGTTTCTGTAATTTTAATTCAAAAGAAGAAAGCTTTCTAGTGCCTTTCTAAAAGCAAACCTGTATAAAAGCTGAGAGAATTACAGCAAAATAAGATATTCAAAAGATTGCAAATACACAGCAATACTATTTGTCACATATGGTACATATGATTACATATAGTGTAATCTTCTCATCAACTTTTGAGAACTCACTTTAGAAATAAGGAACTTGAAGTCTAAAGATGGTAAGTGACTTCTTTAGGGCACTCAGATCTTAAGCAGCCTAGATTGGAATACAATGCAGATCTTGTGACGTCAATGGGTAGACTTTTTTCCCCAAACCCATCTCCCTTCCATGTCTGTCAAAAAAAAAAAAAAAAAAAAAAACCTCACTGCCACTGAGTCTATTTGAATCATAGAGACCCCTTCTTGTGTTTTCAAAAAAGTATCTCTACAGACTTAGATTGCTCAGTGTTCCTTCTAAGGAGTAGCTGATGGGTTTGAACCTTCAGCTTTCTGATTAGCAGTCAAATGCCTTAGGCACTATACCACTAGAGATTCCAGTCTGTGGACAAGACATCTTAATCAAAAATGGTTCCTGGGTTCTCTGTGGCAATATCAGTGGGCAGTACCACAGCACAGAGTGTCACTGACACAGCCAGAAAAGTAAGGTTACCATGGATCTCTCACAGAATCTTCCTGAGAAATCTAGCTTTTATCACTGTTAGTCTTGATTGGGCTCTGGGTACTGGAGCTGCTCATAATAACTACCAGTTATAACTATTAGTGAATGATAAGGTATTTAATTTATACTGTGAGTCTGGGAGCAAACTGAGTAAACAAGAAATATTTACAAGGTTCTTTCCAGGCCTTCAGCACTCATTGGCCTTTCTTACTTGAGTACAGGTTGCCATGGAAACAAATCCCCTGTGCTCTGAGAAGGTAATTTCAGTTCTAAGTGGATCTGCTGCCTGAGAGACAGCAGAGAAGTGCAGGTCTGGGAGTTACTCATTGCAGGAGCTGAATTGGGCATCAGAGTACAGTGGAGTCAGCTGCAGTAATCAACAATTTGAGATGATAAATCAAATTTAACAATGGATGTGTCCCCCTCCATGCATCCTCATCACTGGCATTGCAGGATTCACATACTCTAGAACTTCAAAGCTCTGATCTCCACTGTACTTCTCCCATTTTATTCCCATGATCTGGGGCATAAGGTTGAGCTACCTCTTCATATGTCTGCCACCTGATAGCAAACACAATCCATGACAGCCCATGTGCCTCATTCCCATATCCCTGGATTTCACCATTACAGGAACACTTCCTTGTCCAACAAAGGGATCAAGAGTTTTTGCACAGACACCATGAGTTTTATCCACAGACACCATGAGTTTTATCCACAGGGTTTTCACTTACTGCTTGAAAAAAGATAAATCAGGGAAAAAAACAAAACCAAACTCACTGCTATCAAGTCAATTCTGATTCATTGTGACCCCCATTAAGTTTCCACAGCTGTAAATCTTTATGGAAGTAGATTGCCTCATCTTCCTCCCATGGAGAAGCTGGTGGGTTTGAACTGCCTGTCTTCTGGTTAGCAGCCAAAATGCCTTGCCCACTACACCAACAGAGCTCCTTAAATCAGGGTAAGGGGTTACAAAATGGAGGAAATGGCAAGGTTTGGTTAAAACTACTCAGACTTCAACAGGAACTTCTCCCTGAGAGTTCTACACTGTCACCATTCCCCAGTCACCTATCCAACTCAGCAAACCAGTGATCAGTCTTACAACTAGAGCAGCAAGCTTTACCCTGGCCTTACCCACTCCCTGTTTTGGCATACCCAGCTGTTATCACACCACCAACTTCTAGACCTCAGTCTTTTATAGGACCAGGAATTACCCATAGAGTGCATCCAGCATTTCCTGGAACTAAAGTCATCCTCAAAAAACTTGAGTGAAGGGCAAGTACAAGCCATTCGACTGGTGTCAGGAGTTTGTGCGCAAACACTGCCCGGAGAAGGGGCATAGAGAAACATGGTCTTCTGTGGAAGCTGAGACCTCCAAAAGCAATGTTTCAGCACTGTGCTGAGTTCCCAAACCTCTCTTCATTTGTGTATTATTTTGGTGTCTTTTTTTAATCTCTCTTCTTTCCATTACCTCTGCCTTTTTTCTCTTCCTCTCCCTGTCTTTTTCTCCATCTTTCCCTTTCTCATTCTTTCCTATGCTTTTCCTCCCCTTTTCTCTCTCCCTACCCCTAACCTCATATCTTTTTGACTCCCTCTCTCCTTTGTCTACTGAAGCTATGGACCTGTCCCCTCAGAAGGCTAGGAGAAGCTTACAGAGCCCCACATATTAGCTGTCTTCACACATCCTTCTACAATCTCCAGAAAAGAATCTCAGTCATCCCCAGGCTCAAAGGAGAATGTTTGGAGGTCCTCTTTACACCATTAGCATGTGCCCAACCTGGCAAGGGCATGTGTGATGATCCATACAAGGTGTCTGAGGACAGGGTATGGCTCCCCTTAACCCCAAACCACACCATGACATTATATACCTCCTTAAGGTACTGTTCTGGTAGGATAGTGGCTAAAGCACTTGACTGCTAACCAGAAGGCTGGTGGTTCAAACCCACCAGCCACTCCTCGGAAGGAAGGTTGGGCAATCCTACTTCCGTAGTGATACTGCCTCAGAAACCCAAGGAGGGGTCGCTATGAGTCGGGGCTGACTCGACAGCACATAACAACAACAACAACACAAGGTACTGTTGCACAGCACCTCTCCCACCCCTGTTCTCTGGAAGCCACCTGTGCAAGGAGGATATTCCTTATCTCCCTGCAAGCAAGGCTGGGGCTTTTTGAAAAAACAATCCCCAAAGACTCCAGGTAAAGCTTTAATAATGGAGGTGGCATTTGTCATTAGTCATCCAGAACCACCCTACTGCTTCCCCACATCCCAAAGGAAAAATCTCAGCCTTCTATTTAACCAATAATTTAAACACAGATCTTATCTTCTATCTACTAAATTGAAGTTGAAGTGTATGACCTTGACCAGCACTAATCTTGAGGCATCCTGGGGATAAAGTCAGTTCAAACCTACCAGCCATTCCCTGGAAGGAACATTGGGCAATCTACTTCCGTGGTGATACTGCCTTGGAAACCCAAGGTGGGGTCGCTATGAGTCAGATCCAACTCAACAGGAGTGAGGCTTTATTTTTTTAAATCCCTGAGTCTGCTCATTGCTAATGAGTCCCCTCAGCACCAGGGACAGTGCCTGTGCAGCAGCAAAGCCCAACTCTTGGCCAGTGTTGCTCTAGACTTGCCTGATTTTCCCTTCGAATTGGCAGTAATATCAGTGAAGAGCTCCCTCTGGTGGTGTAGTGCCTAAGGCATTTGACTGCTAACCAGAAGGCTGGTGGTTCAAACCCATCAGCCACTCCCCAGAAGGAAAGTTGGGCAATTTACTTCCATAGCGATACCACCTCAGAAAACCAAGGAGAAGTTTCTATGAGTTGGACCCAACTCAATAGCAGTGACTTTGGAGTTTGGAGTATCAGTGGAGAAAGGGACATGATATGATCCCTTCAACATTTTCCTTTCCCAGCTGTAAAGATACAGAGGGAAAGGAGTGTGTAGAAGATGGCAGAATAGGCAGACAGACTGCACAGACCCTCCTCAACAAAGAAAAAGGCAACAGTTAACACAGATACAGAAGATAATCCTGGATACCTGAGCTTTGAGGGGAAAGATATAAAAGTGGACTAAACTCAAAGTAGTAGAAGAACTTGCATGAAAACACTAAAAAAGGAGACATGTGAAGCTGCAGTCTGTCAGTGATCCTGATGGTACATACAGATTGGATATTGCTGAGTGTTGTTGTTGTTGTTGTTGTTGTTATGTGCCGTCGAGTCAGCCCTGACTCATAGTGACCCCTCCTTGGGTTTCCGAGGCAGTATCACTACGGAAGTAGGATTGCCCAACCTTCCTTCCGAGGAGTGGCTGGTGGGTTTGAACCGCCAGCCTTCTGGTGAGCAGGCAAGTGTCTTAGCCAAATTAACCTAAAAATCAGCCCTGCTAGCCAGGGGCTACACGGAGGACTGCACTGGTAGCTGGTGAGTAAAAGGGGAAGCAGTGAAAAGGAAAGCGGGCTGAGCTGTGGACTTTTGCCTGTCCAGATGGTGCAGCCATTTTGAAGGTTTACAAATGGTTTGAGTGTTTTGGATATTTAAAGTGACAGTGTTCTCCCAGATTCTAGGGACTTAAGAATAGGCTTCACTTGCTGGGAACCACAAGAACATTCCAGATGCCAACAACTGGAAAGGTCCAATGTTCCCCCTTGTTACTCTTATACCCCACACCCTCTTGCTGAACAGAGGTGTGGCCATTCCTCACCCACCTTCTCAACCACCTTCTGGGAATTCCATGCCAGTCTGTGTACTTGGACAGAGCCTGGATGCCCTGCCACACCCTGCCCAGATTTCTCTTTTCTTTTTTTAGTTTGTTTTCATCAGTTTTAAAATTACTATTATTGTTGTTGTCTTTTTAATTATTATTCTTTATTCTTCCCTTCACAGGTTTTAGTTTTCAGCTTTTTCTCTCATCACTGTTCCTGGTCCCAGTTATTTCCTTTCTCATGGTTAACCTCATTCTTTGTTTTTCTTTTTGCATTTTTCATATTTTTTTCCTTCAATATATTCTATTCTATCTTTTTACACTTATTGCTCTCTCACCAGATATTTAAGGGCTTCTTCTTTTTTTTCTTTTTCTTTCTCTGGTTATTGTTCCTATATGTTTACATAGTGTGCTTTTTGTCCACTTGCTTTTAATTTTTTATTGTTATTTGATTTTTTTGTCTTACGGAGTGGGATACAGGAACAGTACCCATAGGACACAACTACACCTGCACCTCCTACAGCTTTATTTACTGAGTGAGAGCCACCATGCCTTTTCCACCAACTGGCCAAAGATAAATGACCACCAAGAAGAGACTGACTCACTCTTGACTTCTCTTCACAAACAGTAAACAGAGATCTAAATACAACAACATCACAATGTCTTGGAGACAACAAACCAACACAGACCACACAAAGAAGAAAGATAAAGTGGTAGAAATAAGAGAGAAGAATACAGACCCAGAACACATCCCTGAGGAAGAAACAGCATTGGATCTCCCTGATAAAGAATTCAAAAGAATTATATTTAGGTTCCTTCAAAGGATTGAGAGACAGATCAAGGAAAATACTGGAAAACTTACGGAAAACATGGAAAGAACCCTAGAACAATGTTGGAAGAAAACACAAGAAAAAAATATAAAATAAATGACAAATTAGAAATGATACAAAATCTACACATAAAAATCCAGAAGATTAATACTACATTTTCAGATTAGATAACCAATGAAAGAGCAAAGGAGTAAAATTGAATCAATGGAAGACAGAATTAATGAGATTAAAGACAATACCTGAATACTTCTTTGGAAAGGGATTATTCAGGGAAAAAAAATTAAAACAAAATGAAGAAAGCATAAGTTTCATGTGGGATACCATCAAAAGGAATAACCTATGTGTCATTGGAATTCCAGAACAGGAAGAGAAGAGCACTTCCCTGATATGATGAAAGGTGAGAATATATCCATTCAGGAAGTCCAATGAACCTCAAACAAGATAGACCCCAAAAGAAAATCACCAAGACATATCATCACTAAACTCATAAAAACCAAAGACAAAGCAAGGATCCTAAAAGCAGCATGGGAAAAACAAAAAGTTATTCACAAAGGACAACCAATAAGAATAAGCTCTGATTTCTCAGCAGAAACCATGCAAGCGGGAAGGCAATGGGATGGTATATATAAAACCCTGAAAGAGAAAAATTTCCAACCAAGAATTATATACCCAGCAAAATTGTCCCTTAAATATAATGATGAAATTAGGAGATTTCCAGATAAGCAGAAATTAGGGGAATTTGTTATAACCAGACCAACCTTATAAGAGATATGTTCTGGTTACCTAGTGTTGCTCTGACAGGAATATACCACAAATAGGATGGCCTTAACAAACAGGAGTTTATTCTTACAATTTGAAGGCTTTAAGTCCAAATTCAAAGTGCCAGGCTCTAGGGGCTAGGTGAAAGCCTCTCAGCCTTGGGCTTCATCTCTGCCTCCAGCTACTGGCCCACTGAAGCTAGAGGCATTTCTTCACTCAGACACCTGCTGGCTGCTGAGGCTGAGAAGCCCCAAGGTTTACAAGGAAAAAGGCACAGTCCCTTGTTACCAAACCATATGGCAGGCCATTAACTTTAGGCCATTGTAAGTCCCAAGGTCGGCAGAGCACAGCAGGCTGCTAAGCAACCACAAGGCTACATGCAGGGTCCAAGCATGTCATAGGCTAGAGATCTTTCCCAAAACTTCTCCTTATATACAGGGAGCAGACCACATCCCAAAGACAGCTACTCAGCTGCTTGTGGTAGATCCCACCATGGAGTTAATTGCCAGTCTCATCATGGGGAATAACTACCACCAGCTTCCCAGCCACTCAACCAGGCCCAGCCAAGTTAACACACAAACATAACTACCACAAGATACTAAAACGAGTCCTTTGAACAGAGTACCAATAAAAGCAAACAACAACCAACCATTAATACACAAGTTGACATAACCCAGAAACCAACACAGCTATGGAACTATCCAAAGTAAAATAAGCTTAAAAGATAGTAAAGAAGAAAGCAGAGACTTTAATTGGCAAATGAGGAAAACTACCCACCAAAAAGGGGGAAAACACTGTGTAGTTACAGAACTTCTAAATGGTGAGGAAGTCACGAATGTTGTAAGATAGAAAGGACTGTTCTAAACTTGGGGAGAAAATTATAAATCACAGGATAACTTCAAAGAAAAATGATAAACTTTCACATCACAATCAAAACAAGGACAAACACAAATATTTAGGAAATACTGAAACAATAGTAACAAAGGAAATGATAACATGACATATAAGCATAATGAGCTGAGCACAGAAAATTATATGGAACAAAGAATACAGGAACACCATGAAAAAGCACATAACAAAATGACAGAAGCAATTTGTACTTGTCAATAATTACACAGAACGTTAATGGATTAAATGCACCATTCAAGAGACGGAGAGTTGCACAGTGGATAAGAAAACAAAATTCTGTCAATATGTTGTCTGCAAGAGACACATCTTAGAGACAAAGACAAAAATAGACTAAAAATCAAAGGCTGAAAAAGATATATCAAGCAAATGGCAACTGTAGAAGAGCAGGAGTGCAATATTAATTTCTGATCAAATTGACTTTAAGACAGAAACCACCATATGAGACAAGGAAAGACATTATATAAGAATTAAAGGAGCAATTGAAGAAGAAGACATAACTATAATAAATATCTATAGACCCAATGAAAGATCCCCAAAATACGTAAATAAGATTTTAAAAGCATTGAAAAGGCAAATAGATGACTCCAGAGTCATAGTGAGAGACTTTAATACACCACGTTCAATGAAAGATAGAACAACTGGAAAGAAACACAACAAAGAGTCAGAAGAGCTAAGCAATACAATCCAGCAAGATACATCTACAGAGCATTTCACACAACAAAAGCACAATATACATTCTTTTCCAGTGCACATGGAACATTCTTCATGATAGACCATATGTTAAGCCATGAAGCAAGCCTTAATAAATTTAAAAAACATTGAAATACTGCAAAGCATCTTCTCAAATCAGAAAGCTATCAAATTAGATATCAACAATAGGAAGATCAACAGAAAAAGAGCAAACACATGGAAAACGAACAACACTTTCCTTTAGAGGGTGAAAGAAGAAATTTAAAATAAAATAAAAATAATAATAATAAATTCCTTGAACCAAATATGAGTGAAAAAACACCATACCATACCAAAGTCTTTGGGACACAGCTAAAGCAGTGATCAGAGGCCAATTTATAGCAATAAATGCACACATCAAAAAAGAAGAAAGGGCCAAAATCAACACTTTAAATGAACATTTCCAATAATTAATAAAAGAACAGCAAGAAAAACCTACAGTCACCAGAAGAAAGGAAATATTAAAGATTCAAGCAGAAATCAATGAAACAGAAAATAGAAAGACAATAGAAAAAATCAACACGACTAGAAGTTGGTTTTCTGAAGAGATTAATAAAATTGACAAACCACTGATAAATTTAACAGTTTTGAGGAAGAGAATACAATTAACACAAATAAGAAACATTTTGTTTATCAAAATAGAACCAATTGAAATAAAAAGGATAATATCAGGATACTATGAAGAACTGTACTCCAACAAATTTGAAAATCTGGAAGAAGTGGACAGAATTCTAGAAACACACCACTTACCTAAACTAACATAGACTGATGTGGAAAAGTTGAACAGAGCCAAAGCAAAAGAAGAAATTGAATGGGTCATCAAAAATTACCAACAACAAAAAAGTCCTGTCCCAGACGATTTCACCAGAAAATTCTACCAAACATTCAGAGATGAACTCACACTAATCCTACTCAAAGTATTCCACAACATACAAAACAATGGAGTCCTCTCTAATTCATTTTACGAACCAAGCATAACGTTGATACCAAAACTAGGCAAAGACATCACTCAAAAGGAAAACTACAGACCAATAACCCCCATGAATATAGATGCAAAAATCTTCAAAAAAATCCTAGCCAATAGACTCCAACAAAATATCAAGAATATAGTTCATTATGACCAAGTGGTGTTCATATGAGGTATGCAAGGATAGTTCAACATTAGAAAAACAATCAACATCATTGAACACATAAATAAAACAAAGGAAAAGGACATCATCATATCAATCAATGCAGAAAAGGTATTTGATAAAATCCAACACCCATTCCTGATCAATACTCTCAGCAAAATAAGTATAGAAAGGGCATTCCTCAACATAATAAAGGGTATCTATGGAAAACCAACACTCAATATTATTCTCAATGGGGAGAGACTGAAACAATTCCCTCTGCAGATAGGAACCAGACCAGGATGCCTGTTACCACCACTTCTATTCAACATTGTACTGGAAGTCCTAGCCAGGGCAATAAGTGAGGAAAGAGAAATCAAAGCCATCCAAATTCATATGGAAGAGGTCAAATTATCCCTATTTGCTGATGATATGATCCTATACCTAGAAAACCCAAGAGACTCTGTCAAAAATCTACTGAAACTAATTGAGAGATTTAGCATTGTGGCAGGATA
>NW_006921667.1:128884-141753 GCF_000298275.1 Orycteropus afer afer | reverse complement strand
TCAGACTCGACGGCACATCTTAACAACAACACAACCCTAAAGAATAATGTAGAATCTTCAAAACACTGCATAACGTGGATGAATTTGGAAGAAATTAGCTAAGTGAAACAAGTCAATCATCACAGAAAGACAAATATTATATTAGTCCATTATTATAAAAAGTCAAGGAAAGGTTTACATATGGAAGGAAGTTTTCTTTGTTGGTTACCAGGGGTGGGAGGGGAGTAGAGGGAACACTTAAATAGGTGGAAACAAGTATTGATTTGGGTGAAGAGAAGGGCAATGTATCAAATGTGAATGATCATCACAGTGGCATTGAGGAAAAGAAAGACAAAGAGAGGTGTATGGGAGGTATGGACAACATAGGTGAACTCTTTTGCACACACAGCACTGTGTTGTCAGTGAAGGCAAACATGGCTATACTGGTAAATAGATAGGTGGACAGGCTGAACTATTAAGTGTGTTTATGCAGGGGGGAGTGTTCCCAAGGCCATGTATAGGGCTGACAGACAATATTTCTACAATTTTACTGGTATGTTCTGTAAGAATTCTCAGGCATATAGTAGAGCTGACAAGGGACAAAATTGTAGTCACTTCTTGGCCACAGCCACCTACACAGAGCAAGTGAGTAGTTGGACCTGTGGGCTCTAGACCATAGTCACAGGGGACATCAAGCTCAATTGGCATAACATACTATACAAAACAATGTTCCACATCTTACTTTGGCGAGTGATGACTGGGACCTTAAAAGCTTGCAATCAGCCATCTAGATGCAATGATGAGTCTCTCCTTGTCCAGAGTAAAGAAGAATGAAGAAAACCAAAGATTCATGGAAACAATTAGTCCAAGTGAGTGGTACACCATGTGATCCTCAGCCTATGCCACTATGAGACCAGAAAAACTAGATGGTGCCTGGCTACCACTGTCAACCACTCTGAAGTGGATCTATGGAGGAGATCCTGAGTAGAATGGAGAACAATGTGGAACAAAACTCAAAATCACACACACACACACAAAAAAGGGGACCAGGTTTGCTGGTCTGCTAGAGCCTGATGGAACACTGAGACTATGGCTCCTAGCTGCCCTTCAGGTCTGGAACTGAACTCACTCCTGTGGCTTATAGCCAAAAAAAAAAAAAAAAAAATCTGCATATGAGCTCAATATTTACATTTGTTAGATACACTCCTTGGAGACAACAATCATGGAAGAAGAGAAGGGCTATGTATGCACGAGGAGACAGCTCAGGGGGCAGGCTTGCATGTAGGGAAGGACACTGGGAAGAGGTAACTATGGGGAGGAAATGGGGAGCTGTTGCATTGTGATAAATTGTAGTCAATGTCATGAGAGAAAGTGTATGTGAGTTGCTGTATGGAAAGTGAATTTGCTTTGTAACTTTCACTCAAATCACAATTAAATACACACACACACACGCACACATATAAAAGAAAGAGAGGGGAGGGACTGAAGGAAACCTATATAAACAGAGCCCCCTTCCAGCTCCCAGGCTAAATATTCTTCTACTAGCTCTGGTGGCATAGTGCCTAAGGCATTCGACTGCTAACCAGAAGGCTGGATGTTCAAACCCACCAGCCACTCCTTGGAAGGAAGACTGGGCAATCTACTTCTGTACAGATACTGCCTGGGGAATCCCTAGGAAGGCTCACTATGAATCGGAATCAACTTGACCACAATGAGTTTGTTAGTTTGTTTTTTTTCAGTTTTTGATTCCTCTGGCCACAGGTAGCATTGGCTCATGAAAGAATTCTCACCTTGCATGCAGGAGATCCTATTTGATTCTTGACCAACGTACCTTGTGCAAAGCCACCACCCATCTGTCTGTGGAGTGTTGCATGTTATGATTCTGGACACGTTTCAATGCAGCTTCCAGACTAAGATGCACTAGGAAGTAAGCCCTGGAGATTTACTTCTGAAAAACAGGCAATGAAAACCTATGGATCACAAGGATCTGATACAAATCCTATCATAGGAATGGTGCAGGCCCAACTAGCATTTTTGTTCTGTTGTGCATGAGATCACCAAAAGTTGGGGTTCAACTAAATTGCAGCTAAGAACAGTGATTGGCTGTAGATGGCATACTTTTACAGTCCTGAAGATAACTGTAAACATAGTCATATATATTTGTATGCATTAATTTTCCTGTATTTGTCAGCATAATGTTTAGATCTGAGTGTCATTGTGGGGATGATTTTTATAGGATTTCTAGGAGTCCACTAGGTAAAAGGTGTTTTAAATATTTACCATAAGGCTTACGGTAAGAATGTATGAAGAAATTAACATTTTTTACCTCGACTCCTCCCAGCCCTGACCTCTTTCCTTCTTCTCTCCCTTCCTTTGAGTTGTTCTACATAAATTAGGAAAAGGTCAATTTATAAAATATTTCTTATGATTGTTGTCAATTATTTAAGTTACCAGAATAGGTTGCAATAAAGAATATTTTACCTCCCTGTTTCCCAACACTTCAGAATCCTGGTAGCATAGTGTTTAAACACTCTACTGCTAACTGAAAGGTCAGTGGTTCAAACTCACCAGCCACTTCTTGGTAGAAAGATATAGATGTCTGTTTTCATAAGGATTATAGCCTTGGAAGCCATATGAGGCTGTTCTACTCTGTCCTATAGGGATACTATGAATTGGAATTGACAGCAATAGATTTGTTTTTTTCAGAAGGATCTCAATGCTGAAAAGGGTTAGAAAAATGGAAATAATTGGATAGTAGAAAAATTATTTCTCATTCAGTAAGATAGCTGTATCCCTGCAAATCTCTCTGTAACAAATACTGCTAAAAAAAATAAAAAAATCATAAAAATTTTTGTAAAGAGAAATAATAGAAAAAAATCTTTAGAAATCATTGACAAGCTAATTTTGTTTGTTCCAACAAAGCAAGCAGTTTTCCCATCAGATACCAGAGTGTGAGTACTTTGAATAATTTCCTTTGGATATGGTGAGCAATTTTCGAAGCAATTGCTTAAAATATTTATGAAAAAATGTGTAGAAACTTTCCCAAAAAACATGTACGGAGTACCAAAATGACTGTTTCTGGATAGTGGACCTAACACTAGAAAAACCCTTCCAAACAAATAATGCATCTAAGCTGTAAAGGAATTCCATATAGAAAGTGCCCTAGAAATATACAAGTGGGATTAAAACACAAGGGTACGTTTTGCTTGTTTGCTTTTCTTTGTTATTCATGTCTCCTTTGGGTCCATTTAATGGCAGCAGAAGACTTGTCATAACTCTGAAATACAGTCAGGATCTGAAACTACTGTACAACTGAAACCAGAATTCCAATTGTCTGATCCATCCTCTTTTTAATATGTTTCAGAATATAATCTGGTAGTATAAAAAGTTCATGTGCATTTATTTTAAATGTGTCTGGTATGCCAGGCACTGTGTTTTACAAGCATTAATTTATTTCATTTTCAAAGAAACTCTATAAAACTCGTGTTATAGATGAAGTAACCAAGGTTCAATAATTTGCTTATGGTAACATGACTCATGGTGGTGTGGATGCTGAAACTCATTACCATCTGGGCCCAGAGTCTAAGCTATAATTACACTCCTGTACTTGGAATAGCACAGTAGCTGTGTCAGTAAATAAGTGGATAGCCAGATAACTCTCAGGGCTGAGCAGGTATTTAAATCCACTGACTCTAATTCTTCAGAGATCCTGGTTGTTTTCTGGACTGAGGAAACTGTTATGGGAAACATAGACAGTTCATTGTGGTCCCGAGAGGGGACCATACCATCTTGTTGTTTTCCTAATTGCTAGGCTCTTCTTTCTGCCCCAATTTTTACCTTTTCTTCTCTCCTCAATCTTCTTGCAACACAATGTTAAGGCTTCCTTGCAACAGAAAGGGATCATCTCAAGGGATACAATGTGTAATTTAAAGTATCCCTCAACTTATGAACAGATATCTAAAGGGAAACTGTCGGTTTCTCCCCTTCTAAAGCAAAGAAGAATGAAGAAAATCAAACATGCATGGAAATAATTAGTCCAAAGGACAAATGGACCATGTGAACTTCAGTCTCCATGACCCTGTGATCAGAAATAGATTGTATTCATCTACCACTATCAACCGCTCTGAAAAGGATCACAATGAAGTCTTGGGTGTAGTGGGAGAAAAATGTGGAACAAAACTCAAAATCATAGAAAGACTAGGCTTAAGGGTATGATAGAGACTAGTTGAACCCTTCAGACTATGGCCCTTAAAGTAGCTTCTAGCCTGGAACTGAACTCAGCGCTGTGGACCAACATTCAGCCAATCATAGACAGGCCTATAAGGTGAACCGTAACACTAGGGAGGTGCACCCTATTTGTAGCAATCAACCATACAAGATTGAAAGGGTAGAATTTGCCTGGGAGTAAAACTCAAAAGACAGTAAAGGATAGGAAAGAAAAATGAATGAATGGAAACAGAAAATACAGAGTTTTGGGAAGAGTGCTATTACATGTTAGGGATTGTAATCAATGTCACACACAAAAAAATGTGTATGAGTTGTTGAATGGATAATTAATTTTCTTTGTAAACTTTCACCCAAATCACAAAAAAAAAAAAAAAAAAGAGTTTTTTTTTAGAATAAAATACCCCAACACTGTCCTGAAGCAAGATGCCCAGAGGCTTCACGGCAATATGAGGAAGCACAGCTGTGCTTAGCAACTCAGAATTTTGGGGGGAGGAGGGGAGAATGCTTGTCAGGGAATTAGAAATAGGAGATTAATGCAAGAGACCATTTAGTTCAATTTTTTTAACTGATAAGTTGAAAGCAAGGCTAGATCATGTGAATAGCCAGCGGCAGCAGAGCAGGTGGAGTGACTCCCCAGAGGGTATAGAGCAGGCACCTTGTGGAGCTGAGAAACAACTAGGAAGTAGTGACTTGATTCCCAGCTTAGCATCCTAGCCAAGCTTCATGGCTGTCATCTTCCCTGAAGTGTTTCTGAGAGATATCAACACTAGCTTAACAACGTGGGAGGCTTACTGAACACTCATGGAGGTTTCCTGAGTTAAATGCAAAGAACCAAACAACCGAGCTTCGTAGAGGCGTAAAAGTCATACCTGAGCCATTCTGGTGGCTTAGAGGCCAGAACCAAGAACTCAAATGCCACTGAACACTGGCCCTAGTATCTCCTTTTCAGAAATGATTTCTACATGGTCAGAGAACATAGCTGCAGGCAGATCTACATCTTCATAACTTTTCTACCAAAGAGAGGAAAAAAAAAGGCTTTTCTTCATGTTCACCCTCACCCAGAGAAGGACACTCGCCAGGATTTGCAGAATACAAAAAAATATTTCTGTTATTTAGAAATGTTTTTGTTTGCAGTTGCCATCAAGTCATCTCTGCCATGTGGTGGTATTACGTATTACAGAACAAACTGTTGCCCTGTCCTGTGCCATCTTTATTATCATTGGTATGTTTGAGTCCTTTGCTGCAGTCAGTGATTGTTTCAATCCATCATAATTTTCACTGGCCCTCTACTTTACCAGACATGATGTTCTTTGTTAGTGACCAGACTTTTCTAATGATATGTCCAAAGTAAGCAAGCTGAAGTCTTGCCATCCTCACTTCTAAGGAACCTTCTGGTCATATTTCTTCTAAGACTGATTTGTACCTTCTTACATGGAAATCTGTGGCATAATCAGTATTCTTTGCTAACATCACAGTTTAATTACATCAGTTTTTCTTTGTCTTCCTTTTTCATTGTTCAGATTTTGCATGCATATGAGGCAAGCAAGAAGATCATGCTTTGTGTCAGGTTCACCTTAGACAATCAAAGTGACATCCTTGATTTTTGAAATTTGAAGAGAGTTTTTTCTAGGAGATTTTCCCAAAGTAATGTGTTGTTTGATTTCTTGACTGCTGCTGCCATAGCTGTTGATGGTGGATTCATATAAAATGAAATAATTGACAACATTAATTTATCATGATGTTGTTTATTGGTCCAATTGTGAAGATTTTCATTTTCTTCAGGTTCAAGTGTAATCCAAACTGAAAGTTGTAGTCTCCAATCTTCATCTGTAAATACTTCAAATCATCTTCATTTACATCAGACAAGGGTGTTTCATCTGCATGTTAAAGATTGTTAATGATTCTTCTTCAAACCCAGATTCCATGTTCTTCTTTATATATTCCAGCTTCTAAGATTATTTGTTCAACATACAGATTAAATATATGAAGTGAAAGAATACAGCTGAATACTATGGATTACTAAAAGACAATTGCAGTGAGAACACTGAGCTATGTTTAACATCTGGAAGACAATCCCTGCTCCTGATGGCTTTTTGCATCCCCTTTTGGTCATGGGTCCTAGACTTAGACAGGCCTCCTGGGGTCTGTGTATGGCTGAACAAAGTTAAATGACTTCAGTACAGACAGGTAGGACCCACAAATGGCCATAGCATGAAACAGATAACTGCAATGTCCTCTTTTTCACTTTAGCTCTTCCTTGAATAAATTTCTTGGTTCTGGTCTAATCAAAGTATAAGCCCTAGAAAAACTTATTGACAACGTAAATTTGAAGGATGACCTCATTTGCAAGAGGCTGGAGCAGGGTGGGTAGGTGGAACATGATTTTGTGGAAACTAAATTGACCAACCTCCAACTAAGATTGACCAACCAATGACAAGTGAGCTTTGTTAAAGACCTACCATCAGGAGCCAACAGACACCCAAGTGGCGGCTCCCTTACCTGCTGGGACTGAGTGGCCTCAGACAACTTCTAAGTTTCTGGGTTATTATAAACTGAGTCATGCTGCCTTCTCTTTCTATGCCCTCTGTGTCACCAAAAAAAAAAAAAAAAAATCCCTGTTTTTACATACAATAACACACTGATAAAACTCAGCTGACTTTTTTGTTCCTCCAAAGAATTCACTCATACAAAAGAATCTGTAAGTAGATAGATATGCCTGAGGCTTCCATGGAGGGAAGAAAAGAAAAGGCTGACATCATGGACTCTTTAGCCGAAAGCTCTGGAAGCTTTTCCCACTGGGATATTTCTCTTTTTCCAAGTTTTTTAATTTCTTCAACTTTGGGCACAAAACCTGCCGCACTCACACCGCCCAGAGGCCTATTTTAAGTTCCTTCCTCTTTCTCAATCATATTCTAGTTTTGTGCCTATTATCTTGGCAACCATATATTTTATGTAACTTGAGCATGTTCTCAGGGAATTACTTACAACCTCAAAGCCATAAGATGTTCTCCTTTCTTGTCATAACCAAAGACCATGTTTGGGACACAGCCTTCCACTTCTATGCTGGATTGCCTTGGTTTGTGTGTCCACCCAGACCCATGTTATGAAGAGCATTGACTTTGTCTCCCCAAACCCCTAATCTTGACCCAAGATCCTTTGAGATAATCGCTATTTCTGACAGTGGTTGAGATTATTTGAAATATAATCTTACATAATCATAAAAGCACTTTCTGTGTATTCAGCACTAATCGTCTGCTAAGTATTCTGCTGATCTCTTGCAAGGTACCATATTTTGCAATCTGAACAATAGCTGCAAGAGGTAATATTATTATCCCTGTTTTATAATTGAAGGAGTTGAGGTAATACCACTAATAAGAGGCAGAAACATGGTTTTAACCACACTGCTGTAGAAGGATAAAAAGCAATGGGTCATGCCCCCACCCTAACTTTTCCATGTTCCAGGAGAGCCCTGCTTACCCCTCTGGGAGTTCAGGAGGTTATGTTGAAAGGGACAAGACCCTCAGCAGAAAGGCTCTCCTATCTATTTCAAAACTCCTTGGTTCTATGAATTGAAGCAAGTTTCTTATTGCTTTTTTTTGAGCCAAGTATTTTTTTTTCTTTTTTGTTTTTTAATGATATTTTAGAAGTACTGTGTGTTCCATGAACAATCATCTTACTGACATGTTATTCAGAAGCTTGACTTCACTCACTATGACACATGCTGGTTATAAAACATGCAAACAAATAGAGTTGTAATGAAGTGAGGCTGTGGAAAGATTAAATTGGAATCTGAACTAATGTCAGCTCAGAGACTCTATCTCCATTTTATTATTATTATTATGTTTAATAAACAACTATTCATGCTCCAAGGCAAAGGAAACAATCAGAGGCACAGGAGGGGAGCCATAAGCAACCTTGAATAAAAACATGATTGTTCAAACACATAGCTGGTCCTTTTTTATTCAAAATTAGTAACAAAAGACAAAAAAAAATGGAGAATTCTCCAAACACCTAGAGGTGTTGAGAGCCACAAAAGTGGAGGTAGAGTTTGTAGTGAGGAGGCAAAGGCATACGTCTTCCTCTTCTCCTCCTCCCAGCTATAGCACGGAAGACCTTCTGGTCTTTGAGGAAATAGTGTATCAATCCAACATGCTTACCACCTGATGAGTGGACAAAGAAGGCAGAAGCTTCTCTCTGTTGCCCAGGAACTTGCCAATTCTTTTATTCTTGTGAAGAAAATGAGAAAAATCTACCCAAAACTAAAGAGATTGGACACCTGCAGGGACACCTTGAAGAATAGATGTCACCCCAGAAGTAGGCCTGTACATTTAAGCAAAGTATAGCTAGGGGTTAAGCTGTTATTCTTAAAATGTTAATACATCTGACAGATGTTGAAAGAAAGAAAGTTTGTCGACATGAAACTTAGAAAAGAAAAACTCTGACCAATAGTGAATTAATGTTTCTCTACAACACCAACTGGGCCAGCCCACAGGCCATATTTGGGCACTAAAGAGATTGTCCAAGGCAAACTTGTAAGAAGGAGTAAAATATATAAGTATCCTGATCATAACTTCCTCCCTCTCTGTGATCTCCTGTTTGTACTCCCCATTGTAAGACATGGACCAGAAGTCAGAAGGGAGGAACACTTTAATGTAACTCCTACGGATCATCTTCTAAGAGCAGAGAAGAGGGGGCAGAAGACAATAAGGAATTTAGAGGAGATAATGGAAGGTGTCTATCCAAAGGGTGTAACAAACAAGCTTTATGGATAATGCAGCCTATTGTTTAAATTTGGGCTCTGCTATTTGAAACAAACTGATGGTGGGCAAGTTAATTATTTTCTTTAAGATTCTCTTGCTTTGTTCTGAAGTGATAGTGGTATTGTCTACATTGTTGTTGTTGTTAGGTACTGTCGAGTCATCTCTAACTCATAGCTACCTCATGTATAACAGAAAAAAAACACTGCTCAATCCTGTGCCAGCCTCTCGATCCCTGCTGTATCTGAGCCCATCAGAGTAGACACTGTGTCAATCCATCTTGTAAAGTCTCCCCCTTTTATGTTGACCCTCCACTTTACTAAGTATGATATCCTTCTCCAGAAAATGGTCCCTTCTGACAACATGACCAAATTTGGTAAGATGAAGTCTGGCCATTCTCGCTTCCAAGGAGCATTCCGGCTGCGCTTCTTCCGGGACAGGTTTGTTTGTTCTTTTGGCAGTCTGTGGTACTTTCAGTATTCTTTGCCAACACCACAATTCAAAAGTGTCAACACTTCTTCGGTCTTCCTTGTTCCTTGTCCACCTCTCACATGCATATGAGGTGATTGAAAACACCATGGTTTGGGTTAGTTGCACCTTAGTCTTCAAGGGAGACATCGTTGCTGTTCAACACTTGAAAGAGGTCTTTTGCAGCAGATTTGCCCAATGCGATGGGACATCTGATTCCTTTTGTACTACTTCCATTGGTGTTCATTGTAGAACAAAGGTAGAACCAAGTATTGTGAAATCTTTAACAACTTCAAGCTTTTCTCCATTTATCATGATGCTACTTATTGGACCAGTTGTGAGGATTTTTCTTTTCTTCATATTGAGGTGTAATCCATACTGCAAACTGTACTCTTCAATCTTCATCAGTAAGTGCTTGAAGTTATCCTCACTTTCAGCAAGAAAAGTTGTGTCATCTGCATATTGCAGATTGTTAATGAGCCCCCCTCCAATCCTGATGCCACATTCTTCTTCATATAGTCTAGTTTCTTGGATTATTTGCTTAGCCTACAGATTGAGTAAGTATGGTGAAATGATACAACCTTGATGCACTCCCTTCCTGATTTTAAACCATGCAGTATCCCTTTGTTCTGTTTGAACAACAGCCCCCTGGTTTCTATGTACATGTTCCACATGAGCACAATTAACTGTTCTGGAATTCCTGTTCTTCTCAGTGTTATCCATATTTGTTATAATCCATGCAATCAAATGCTTTTTCATAGTCAATAAAACACAAGTAAACATCTTTCTGGTATTCTTTGTTTTCAGCCAAGACTCATCTGACATCAGCTATGATACCCATCATTCCATGTCCTCTTCTGAATCCAGCTTGCATTTCTGGAAGTTCTCTGTCAATATACTGCTGTAACCATTTTTAAATTATCTTCAGTAAGATTTTACTTGATTGTCATATTAATGATACTGTTTGATAATTTCCACATTCTGAGGGATCACCTTTCTTTGGAATTGGTGCAAATATGGATCTCTTCCAGTCAATTGGTCAGGTAGCCATCTTCCAAATCTTTTGGCATAGCTGAGTAAGTGCCTCCAGCAAAGCATCCATTTATTGAAACATCTCAATTAGTATTCTGTCAGTTCCTGGAGCCTCGTTTTTCACCAGTTCCTTTAGTGCAGCTTCTACTTCTTCCTTCAGCACCACTGGCTCTTGATCAGATGCCATCTCCTGAAATGGATGAACACTGACCAATTCTTTTTGGTATAGTGACTCTGTGTATTCCTTCCATCTTCTTTTGATGCTTCCTGCATCATTCAATATTTTGTCATAGAATATTTCAGTATTGCAACTCGAGGCTTAATTTTTTTCTTCAGTGCTTTCAGCTTGAGAAATGACAAACATGTTCTCCCTTTTTGGTTTTCTAACTTCGGGTTTTTGCATGTTTCATTATAATAATTGACTTTGTCTTCTTGAGCTCCTCTTTGAAATCTTCAGTTCAGTTCTTTTATCTTATCTTTTTTTTTTCCATTTGCTATAGCTACTCTCCATCCAAGGGAAAGTTTTAGTCTCGTTTGACATCCATTTTGGTCTCTTCTTCCTTTCCTGTCTTTTTAATGATGTTTTGCTTTCTTCATGGGTGATGTTTTTGATGTCATCCCACAATTCCTCTGGTTTTCAGTCATTGGTGTTCAGTGCATCAAATCTGTTCTTTAGATTGTCTCTAGATTCAGGAGGGATATGATCAAGGTCATTTTTTGGCTCTTGTGGACTTCTTTTAATTATCTTCAAGTTGAACTTGCATGTGAACAATTGATGGTCTGTTCCACAGTCAGCTCATGGCCTTGTTGTGGTTGAAGATATTGAGCTTTTCCATCAACTCTTGCCACAGATGTAGTCAATCTGATTCCTGTGTACTCCATCTGGCAAAGTCCATGTTTATAGCCATCATTTGTGTTGTCAAAAAAAAAAAAATGTAAGTGTAATAAATACATTGTTGGTCTTGCAAAATTCTATCATGTGATCTCCAGCATTATTTCTATCACCAAGGCCATATTTTCCAACTAGCAGCGATTCTTCTTTGTTTCCAACTTTTGTATTGCAATCACCAGTGATAATTAACACATCTTGATTGCATGTTTGGTAAATTTCAAACTGTAGAAGTTGGTGAAAATCTTCAATTACCTCATCTTTGGCCTTGGTGATTGGTGTGTGAATTTGAATAATAATAGTATTAACTGGTCTTCCTTGTAAGCATAGGGATATTACCCTATCACTGACAACATGGTACTTCAGGATATATCTTGATACATTCTTTGTGATGATGAATGCCATACTATTCCTCTTCAATTTGTGATTCTTGGTATAGCAGAGCATGTAATTGTCTGATTCAAAATGGCCCAAAACAGAACATTTCAGCTCACTAATGCCTAGAATATCAATCTTTATGTGTTCCATTTCATTTTTTATAACTTTTAATTTTCCTAGATTCATACTTCATACATCCTATGTTCTGATTACTAATGGATGTTTGCAGCTGTTTCTTCTCATCTTGAGACATGCCACATCAGAAAAAGGGGGTCCCAAAAGCTTTACTCTATCCATATCACTAAGGTCAGCTCTACTCTGAGGAGGCAGCTCCTCCCTAGTCTGAGTGCCCTTTGTTCTGAGAGGCTCATTCTCTGACACTATATTGGACAATGTTTCAGGGCTATTCGTAAGCATTTCCTATAATATATAAGACAGTGTTTCATTGCTATTCATAAGGTTTTCACTGCCAAATTCTTTGAAAAGCGAAAGGCCCCTTTCTTCTTCTGAATCTGTCTTAGTCCGGAAGTTCAGCCAAAACCTGTCTGCCATGGGTAACCCTGCTGGCATTTGAAACATCCCTGGCATAGCTACCAGTCTCACAGCAACACAAAAGCCACCACAGTGTGACAAACTGACAGACAAGTGTGTCTCCCTTAGCTGTTACAAACCACTACACTCACTTACTCCCCCAGCCACTCTAACACCCATCTGCCATGCCTGGCTCACTTCCTGGCCTACCTCAGCCACTCCAACAAACACCTCCCTGCCTCAATCAGCTTGCTTAACTGACCTGCACCAGATACTCCAACATGTCTACCTTGTTGTTGCTGTTGTTAGGTGCCATCGAGTCATTTTGGACCCCATGCACAGCAGAATGAAACACTGCCCAATCCTGTGCCAGCTCCACAATCCCTGCTATACTTGAGCCCATCATCACAGCCACTGTGTCAATCCATCTCCTTGAAGGCCTCCCCCACTTTTGTCGACCTTCCACCCTACCAAGCATGACATCCTTCTCCAAGGAATGGACCCTTCTGACAACGTGACCAAAATAGGTGAGACAAAGTCTGGCCATTCTCGCTTCCAAGGAGCATTTCGGGTGTACTTCCTCCAGGACAGATCTGTTAGTTCTTTTA
>NW_006921667.1:125637-128502 GCF_000298275.1 Orycteropus afer afer | reverse complement strand
ATTGAGATGTAATCCATACTGCAAACTGTATTCTTCAAACTTCACCAGTAAGTGCCTCAAATCACCCTCATTTTCAGCAAGCAAAGTTATATCGTCTGCGCATCTCAGGTTGTTAATTATACTTCCTCCAATCCTGATGCCACGTTTTTCTTTATATAGTCCAGTTTCTGGGATTATTTGCCCAGCATATAGATTGAATAAGTATGGGGAAATGATACAACCCTGACACACTCCCTTCCTGATTTTAAACCATGCAGTGTCCCCTTGTTCTGTTCAAACAACAGCCTCCTGGCCATGGTACAGGTTCCTCATAAGTATAATCAAGTGCTCAGGAATTTCCATTCTTCTCAATGTTATCCATAATTTGTCATGATCCACACAATCAAATGCCTTTGCATAGTCAATAAAACACTAGTAGACATCTCTCTGGTATTCTTTGCCTTGAGCCAAGATCCATCTGACAACAGCTATGAAATCCCTTGTTCTACTTCCTCTTTTGAATCCAGCTTGCACCTCTGGAACTTCTCTGTCAATATACTGCTGCAACCATTTTTGAATTATCTTCAGTAAGATCTTATTTGTGTGAAATATTAATGATATTGTTCTATAATTTCCACAATCTGTGGGATCACCTTTCTTTGGAATGGGTACAGATATGGATCTTTTCCAGTCACTTGGCCAGGTAGCTGTCTACCAAATCTCTTGGCATAACTGAGTGAGTGCCTCCAATGGGGCATCCATTTGTTGAAATATCTGAATCTGTATTCCATCAATTCCTGGAGCCTTGTTCTTCACCAATTCCTTCATTGTAGCTTTGACTTCCTCCTTCAGTACCATTGGTTCCAGATCATGTGCTTCTTTCTGAAATGGATGAAGATCAATGAGTTCCGTTTGGTACAGTGATTCTGTGTATTCCTGTCATATTCTCTTGATGTTTCCTGTATCATTAAATATTTTGCCCATATAATCTCTCAATATTGCAACTCAAGGCTTAAATTTTTTCTTCAATTCTTTCAGCTTGAGAAATGCTGAGCACATTCTTACATTTTGTTTTTCAAACTCCAGATCTTTGCACATTTCATTATAGTAATTGGTTTTGTCTGTTCGAGCTGCTCTTTGAAATTTTCTGTTCAGCTCTCTTATCTTGTCATTTTTTTCCATTGGCTTTAGCTTCTCTCTGCTCAAGGGCATGTTTCAGAGTCTCTTCTGTCATCCACTTTGCTCTTCTCTTCTTTTCTTGTGTTTTTAGTGATCTCTTGCTTTCTTCATGAATAATGTTCCTGATATCCTCCCACAATTCTTCTGGTTTTTGGTCATTGGTGATCAATGCATCAAATCTATTCTTTAGATGGTGTCTAAATTCAGGAGGGATATATTCAAGATCATATTTTGGCTCTCTTGGACTTATTTTAATTGTCTTCAACTTCAAGTTGAACTTGCATATGAGCAGTTGAGGGTCTGTTCCACAATCAGCACCTGGCCGGGTTTTGGCTGAAGATATTGAGCTTTTTCACCATTCTTGCCAAAGATGTAGTCAAACAGATTCCTGGGTGTTCCATCTGGTGAAGTCCATGTGTAGAGCTGCCATTTTTGTTGTTGAAAAAAGGTGTTTGCAATGAACAAGTCATTGGTCTTGCAAAATTCTAGCATCAGAGTTCCAGCATTATTTCTGTTGCCAAGGCCAAATTTTCCAACTACCAGTGATTCTTCTTTGTTTCCAACTTTTGCATTCCAGTCACCAGTGCTAATTAACACATCCTGATTGCATGTTCAGTCAATTTCAGGCTGCAGAAGTTGATAAAATTCTTCAATTTCCTCATTTTGGCTTTGGTGGTTGGTGCATAAATTTGAATAATAGTCATATTAATGGGTCTTCCATGTAGGCATACGGATATTATTCTATCACTGACAGTGTTTTATTTCAGGACAGATCTTGAAACATCCTTTGTGATGATGAATGCCACACCATTCCTCCTCAAACTGTCATTCCTAGCATAGTAGATCACATGGCCATAGTAGATCAAAATGGCCAAAACCAGAGTTCTGGAAAGATGGCGGACTATGAAGAAGGACTGTACAGACCCTCTTCAACAAAGAAAAGGGAAACTAACTAACACAGACACTGAAGATAATCTTGGACCCCTCAGCCTTGAAGGGAAGGATATAGAAGTGGACTAAACCTCAATTAGCAGAAGAATTTGTGTGAAAATATCAAAAAAGGAGACCTATGGAGCTGCAGTCTCGCAGCGATCCTGAGTGACCCTGATAGCACCGATGGCTTGGAGACTCCTGAGTTGTGGTAGGACCTAAGAATTAACCTAAAAATCACCCTGCTAGCCTGGGACTGCACGGACTGTGCACAGTGGGTGGGGAACAAACAGAGAAGGTGAAGAGAAAGGTGGGCTGAGCTGTGGACTTTTGCCAGTCCAGAGAGTACCACCATTCTGTAGGTTTAAAAAGTGTCTTGATTATTTTGGATATTTAAAGAGACAGCACTCTTGCAGATTCCTGTGGTTGTAGGACTTAAGAATTAACCTAAAAATCATCCTGCTAGCCAGGGACTGCACAGAGGACTGTGCACGGTGGCTGGGGAACAAACAGAGAAGATGAAGAGAAGAAAAAGGTGGGCTGAGCTGTGGACTTTTGTCGGTCTGGAGGATGCCTCCATTTTGTAGGTTTTAAAAGCAGCTTGACTATTTTGGATATTTAAGGAGACAGCACTCTCGCAGATTCCTGTGGTGGTTGTTGTTGTTGTTGTTAAGTGCCGTCGAGTCATTTCCGACTCATAGCGACCCCATGCACAGCAGAACGAAACACTGCCCGATCCCGCACCAGCCCCACAATCCCTGCTATACTCGAGCCCAT
>NW_006921667.1:101211-103133 GCF_000298275.1 Orycteropus afer afer | reverse complement strand
AGGGATTGACACGGTGACTGCAATGATGGGCTCAAGTATAGCAGGGATTGTGGGGCTGGCGCAGGATCGGGCAGTGTTTTGTTCTGCTGTGCATGGGGTCGCTATGAGTCGGAAATGCCTCGAGGGCACTTAACAGCATCAGTTTTATAGGCTTCCATAAAATTTTGGGAAAAAATGACAGATGTCTGTCATTTTTAATCAATTTGTGTAAGCTCAACCTTTCTTGATTTGATTTTCTTAAACATTATTGGCAGCTGAAATTGGAGTTTTACCAACAAGCATTCTCCAGGAGTCATCCAACACTCCAAACATTTCCCATGACTTATGCCTACTGCAGGAGCTCTCGTAGCTTAGTGCCTAAGGCGCTTGACTGCTAACCAGAAGGATGGCAGTTCAAACCCACCAGCCACTCCTCAGAAGGAAGGTGGGCAATCTACTTCCATAGTGATACTGCCTCAGAAACCCAAGGAGGGGTCGTTACGAGTTGGGTCTGACTCGATGGCACACAACAACAACAATAACATGCCTAATGCATGAAGAATAATTAGACAGAAGATGCTATAGTACATCTTCTGCTCAGCCGCCCCAGATTTCCAATAACATTTTCCTGAACAATTATACTTTGGAGCTTCTGATCTATTCCTTCTGCCCCAGAGACACAAGCCAATGAAGAAATCATCAATTTCATATAAGTTTTGAAAAAACAATCCACATAGATAGAGATAGATAAGACATATGAATCTAATTATCTGGCACACAAAGAAGAGGCAGAGGTAGTAACATTGATTTGGTGTTGCTATTTTAGAGCAAGTAAGTGTTATTCAATAAGCTCCTTAGTGAAGAAATAAGATGGCCAAAGCAGAATTGAAAAGCAAAGACTAAATTAATTAAAATCAGTGAGATGTGAACAAATGAAAGATATGCTATGTTCTTGATTAGAAAAAATCAATATCACAAAGATCTTTCTTAAGACAATTTACAAATTCAAGGAATTATCAATAAAAATACCATCTATTGTTTTCTGTATACATGCAAGTTAATTATAAAGTACATTTAGGAAAGCAAGCAAAAAACCATGGATAGAAAAAAATCTTAAAAAAAAAGTGTGGGAACTGTTGGGCAGGGGGCATCTAACTCTTTCAGATATTTTAAATTAATTATGAAACCACTGTAATTGAAACAATGCATGTTGAGGCATAAATAAATAGGCATACCAATGGGAAAGAACAGAAAATCCTGAAATAGATTCGATATGGAAATTTAGTGTACAATAAAGGCAGATTTCAAATCAGTAAGAAAAAGATGGACTATTTAATAAGTGCTTTTGGGATAACTGCATAAACATATAATTAAAATTTGTATATATTCCTCACATAATGCTCAAGGACATATCAAAAATGGATCAGTTACTTTGATGCTTTGAAAAAAAATGACATCTTTCAAATAATAGGAAAGTAAATGAGTGAATTCCTGTGTAATATGAGAGTGGGTATAACTTCTAACTATGAATCAAAATCCAAATACTATTACATACACAGTACTGCATTATCAGTAATAATAAACACAGATCTACAGGTGGATATATAAGTATACAGGCAAGATCAAGTATGGATATGCAAATGGCATTATACCCTTGCCCATTTGCAGGTTTGTCAGATGATATTGTACATATGTATTCATATGTGATATAAAAATATTCATATACATTATAGAGCTAACAGGAGACAAAGTTAGGATAACTTTTTAGCCACACCAAGCACCTTGATGAAACAAAGCTGTAGGCCTGCAGGATCAGAATCATGGTTGTATGGGACTTCAATATCAATTGGCACAACATAGTGAAGCATAGTGCCTAAGGCACTTGACTGCTCACCAGAAGGCTGGCAGTTCAAACCCACCAGCCACTCCTCGGAAGGAAGGTT
>NW_006921667.1:80792-95851 GCF_000298275.1 Orycteropus afer afer | reverse complement strand
TTGAACCACCAGCCTTCTGCTTAGCAGTCAAGTGCCTTAGGCACTACGCTACCAGAACTCCCCCAATCTTGAGTTTGTCAGATCCTGCAGCTGCATGAGTCAGGAGAAACTTCCAATTTGCTCTAGTGAGTCTGGAAGGCAGAGCTGAAGCCCAAGGCTGAGGGTCCTCCATCTAACACAAGACCTGGCACTCTGAATTCAGATTTCTAGCATAAACTTCCCCTAGAGCTTATACTTTGAAATGATAAGAAATAAAGTTCTATTTGTTAAAGCCATCTACTTGCGGTATTTCTGTTATAGCAGCACTAAAGAACTCAGATATCATGAATCAAAATCCAAATGCAATAAGGGAAATGATTTATATATTTGACAACATTAAAATAAAAACAAAGTATAGGTCAAAAGTGATAACAATAAATTTCAAAACATAAATAACAAACAGGGAAAGTATATACAACTGATATTACAAAGGGTTAATATCCTTAATATATGAAGAATATTTTAAAATAGAGAAGAAAAAGACAACACTCTCAGGAGAAAAATAAATGGAGAAGAGACTTGAAGAGCCAGTTCATAGAAAAGAAATGTGAATGTCCCTTAAATCTATGAAAAGATGCTCAGCTTCATATATAGTTAAGAGATACAAAATTAAGACTACACAGAGATGACATTTCACACCTATCACACTGAAAAAGTTCCCAAGGTTTAGCAACACACTCTGTTGACAATTCTTTTCTTTTCTTAAAAAATTGTGATTTGGGTGAAAGTTTACACAGCAGATGCACTTTCCATACAGCAGCTCACATATACTTTGTCTCATGAAATTGACTGCAATTTTCCATAATGTAACAGCTTCCCTCCCACTTCCTCCCCATACTTACCTCTTCCCTGTGTCCTTCCCTCCCATGTACTCCTGCCTCCTGAGCTGTCTCCCTGTGCCTACACAGCCCTTCTATTCTCCCATGATTGTTCTCTCCAAGGAGTGTATCTGCCTAATGTAAATGTTCATATTATATGCCTGTCTTTTGTTTGGTTGGAAGCCACAGGAGTGGGTTTAATTCTAGACCTGAAGGGCAGATAAGGGTGATAGTCTTAGTGGTTCCATTAGGTTCTATCAGACCAGCAAACTTGGTCCCTTATTTTTTTTAGTGAATTTGAGTTTTGTTGCACATTGTTCTCCCACTCCTTCCAGGATCTCCTACATAGAGCCCCCTCCATGTGCTCGACAGTGGTAGCCAGGCACCATTTAGTTCTTCTGATCTCATAGTCATATAAGCTGAGGATCACATGCTGTACAACTCACTTGGACTGATTGTTTACATGTGTCTTTGGTCTTCTTCATTCATCTTCACTCTGGATGAAGACAGACCCATTGTTGCATCTAGATGACTGCTTGCAAGCTTTTAAGATTCCAGTCACTACTCGCCAAAGTAGGATGTGGAACAACATTTTGTGTAGTATGTTATGCCAATTGAGCTTGATGCCCCCTGAAACTATGGTCCTGAGCCCACAGATCCAACTACTTGCTCCCTCTGGGTAGTTGCCTATGGCCAAGAAATGACTACAACCTTTTCCCTTTTCAGCTCTACTTTATACCTGGACATTCATAAAAAATATACAAATATACTTGTACAAACATTGTCTGCCAACCTTATGGTTGTCAGGGTCTTGACATTCTCCCCCCACCATAGACATACCTAATAATTCAGCCTGTCCTCCCCTCTATTCACCCTTATGTCAATGTTTGCCTTCACTGACTATGCATTACTGTATGTGCAGAAGGGTTCATCTTTGTTGTCTGTTCCTCCCATGCACCTCTCTACATCTTCCTCTTCCTTAAGGCCAGCATTTTAATCAGTCACATTTGGTGCATTGCCTTTCTCTTAACCCAAATCAATACTTATCTCTACCTATCTAACAGTGTTCCCTCCCCTCCACTTCTACCCCTGGTAACGAGCAAAGGAAATTTCCTTCCATACATAAACCTTTCCTTGACTTTTTATAATAACAGACTAATACACTATTTGTCCTTTTGTGATTGAGTTATTTCACTCAGCATAATGTCTTCCAAATTCATTCATATTATGTGGTGTTTTGCATATTCTACATTACTCTTTAGGGTTGCATAGTATACCATTTTGTGTATGTACCATAGTTTGGTTATCCATTCTTCTGTTGATGAGCACCTAGGTGGTTTCTAACTTTTGGCTATTGTAAATAATGCTGCAAGGAAAATGGGTGTGCAAATATCTGCTCTTGTCCTGGCTCTCAATTCTTTAGGATATATACCTAGTAATGAAATGGCTGGGTCAAAGGATATTTTTAATTCCAGCTTTTTAAGGAATCACCATACTGTTTTTCACAGTGGTTGTATCATTTTGTAGTGCCACTAGCAGTGCATGAGAGTCCCATACTTGCTAGCATTTGTTATTTTCTGTCTTGTTGAACTTCGCTACTAGTTCTGGGGCAAGATGATATTGCATTATTGTTTTGATTTGCATCTCTCTAATGGCTACTGGAGAGGAGCTCTAGTAGCATAGTGCCTAAGGCACTTGACTGCTAACCAGGAGGCTGGTGGTTCAAACCACCAGCCGCTCCTTGGAAGGAAGTTTTGGCAATCCAGTTCCACAGTGATACTGCCTCAGAAACCCAAGGAGGGGTGCCTATGAGTTGGGTCCAACTCGACAGCACATAACAACAACAACAACTTATGATCATGAGCATTTCTTCATATGTTTGTTGACTGCTTGAATATCCTCTTTGGTGAAGTGTCTGTTCATGTCTTCTATTTTTTAAATGGATTATTTGTCTTTTTGTTGTGGAGGTGTTGGAATTTTCTCTAAATTCTAGAGATATGTCTCATTTGTCAGCAATTCTGTAGGAACATGTTGTTGCTATTGTTAGGTGCCATCAAATCAGCTCTGACCCTGTGTACAATCAGCAACCCTATATACAATAGAATGAAACACTGCCCAGCCGTATGCCATTCACACAATCTTTGCTATGCTTAAGTCCATCATTGCAGCCACTGTGTCAGTCCATTTCTTTGAGGGTCTTCCCCTTCTTCTCTGCTACAGATGAAAATACTATGGCTTGAGCCAAGCACACATTAGTCTTCAAAGTGATATCTTTGCTTCTTAACTCTTTAAAGAGGTCTTTTTCAGCAGATTTTCCCAGAGCAATATGACATCTAATTTCTTCCTACTTCCATGAGTCTTGATTGTGGATCCAAGTAAAATAAAATCCTTTACAACTTCAATCTTTTCTCCATTTATCATGATGTTTTTTATTGGTCAAGTTGTGTGGAATTTTGTTTTCTTTATGTTGAGGTATAATCCATACTGAAGACTAGTCTTTGATCTGCATCAGTAAGTGCTTCAAGTCTTCTTCACTTTCACAAGCAAGGTTGTGTCATCTGCATATCACAGGTTGTTAATGAGTTTCCCTACAATCCTGATGCTGCATTCTTCTTCAGATAGTCCAACTTCTTGGATTATTTGCTCAGCATACATATTGAATATGTATCATAAAAGTATACAACTCTAATATATACTTTTCCTGATTTTAAACCATGCAGTATCCTCTTGTGCTGTTCCAACAACAACCTCTTGGTCTGTTTACAGGTTCTGCATGAGCACAATAAAATGTTCTGAAATTCCTGTGGAATTCCATAAGTTGTTATGATCCTTTTGCATAGCCAATAAAACAGAGGGAGACATCTTTCTGGAATTCTTTGCTTTCAGCTGACATCAGCTATGAGATCCCTCATTCCACATCTTTTTCTGAATCTAACTGCATTTCTGGATGCTCCCTATCAATATACTGCTGCAACAATTTTTTAATTATCTTCAGCAAGTTTTTTACTTGCATATGATATTGTTCAATAATTTCTACATTCTGTTGAATCACCTTCCTTTAGAATTGGCACAAATATTGATAAATTCCGGTCAGTTGGCCAAGTAGCTGTTGTCCACATTTCTTGGAAAAAATGACTGGGAATCTCCAACACTGCATCTGTTTGTTAAAACATCTCAGTAGGTGTTCTGTCAGTTCCTGGAGCCTTGCTTTTCAACAACTCTTTCAGTACAGATTGTACTTCTTCCTTTAGTAATATTGCTTCTTGATCATGTGCTACCTCCTGAAATTGTTGGACATTCACTTTTTTTTTTTTTTTTTTTTTGATACAGTGACTCACTCTGTGTATGTATTCATTCCACCTTCTTTTGATGCTTCCTGCATTGTTCAATATTTTTCCCATGAAATCCTTTACTAGTGCAAAATGGGGCTTGAATTTTTCCTTTAATTCTTTCAGCTTGAGAATGCCAAGTGTGTTCCCCCCATTAGATTTTCTAAGTCCAGGTCTTTGCATATTTCATTAAAATACATTACTTTGTCTCCTTGAGCTACCTTTTGAAATCTTCTGTTCAACTCTTTTATTTCAGCATTTCTTCCATTTGTTAACCTCCATTCAAGAGCAAGTGTCAGAGTCTCCTCTGACATCCTGTCAGGCAAGGACCCTCCATAGCGGAGCAGTAGTATCAGGCTTCCTTGTCTCCTCCCTGCTTCCACTGAAAATGCTAATTCATCGTTATATAACATTGCCACCATATTAGAATGATAGAATCTTATGTAACCCACACCTTGGCACTGTGCCACTATTTTATAGCTAGATTATAAAAAGAAAGGGGAACTTTCTTTAGATGCAGAAGCTGCAGCAGCAGCAGTGACCTGCAAGATATTGTGTGAATAAAGCATGTCTCAATCCCACATACCTCTGACTCCACAAGTGTTCTTCTCTCTGGCCAAATTGAGAGTGAACCTTTCAAGCATCAAGCACCTGCAGTGCAACTGGCATAGTCGGCAGGATTTGTCACAGACACATATGGAAACCCCAATGGAACCCACTGTCCCGTGTAAAAGGGGAACTGAGGGGTGGCCTTTCACAAGCATGTCACATTTGGTAGCTGAGGTGTTAGCTGCTTGGGTGTCTCCCCAGGAAAGGCCAGGGGTGAATGGTGTCCCAGAGTTGGTGGAAAGAGCCATGTGTATAGTAGGGAAGACTTTAGAAAAGAAATCCCAGGGGCCAGCCAGAGCCATGGGTTGGGGTCTCCTAACTGCTCTGCATGCTGAGATTAAGAAGGAACTGACACTGACCATGCAGCTCTAGGACCATGAAGAAGAAATTGCCACTATGCAGCAGCAAGAGGAGGTGTTGGAGATGACAAAGCATATCCTGGAGGTAAACTGGGCTGATCTTAACTCCCCTGAGGAAGAGGAGGAGGAAGGTTTGGGAAGGCTTGTCTTTCAGGCACAGCCAATAGTTACCCAGAAAATGAAATCCCAGCAACCCATGGCAGCAGGGGGCCAACCCACTGGTCCTTTCCACATACCATCCCTATACTCAAACAGAACTAGTAGACTTAGGGAAGCAGTTAAGGCAGTGTCAAGCTGAGCCACTGGCTACCTAATTGCTATGTTTTTGGGACTCAGGGGTGGACAGTGTGATGTGTATTGAACACTAAATGGAGAAGTTGGTGGTGGTAACAGTTAACTCCTCCTTGCACCAGTACCTGCAAAACAGTACTTGTCACACTCCACATGGAGATAACCACTGCCTGATAGATTGGCTTATGGCCTCTATATATGAACAGTGTGGGTAGACATGAGCATTCTACAAGGTATAATTAGAAAATGGCAGTCATATTTGGAGTTAGTACAAGTACCTCAGGAACCAGATATGAGACAGGCAATTTTCAACTTAAATACATGTGGCCCTGATGAGGAGCACTTTATGGGAGGCATGAGAGACTTACAAGTGAGAAATGCCCCCTCAGTATAATTTGGGTCCCTAAAGGCCATACTGAATCCTAACATAGGGTACCCAATTCATGAGGTGGTCATAATGGCTGCTAGCCTAGGAGAAGCAGAGAACGACCACAGTGTAAAAGGGGTGCATGTGTCGGCCCAGTAAAAACACAGTCCGCTTAAAATGAGCAAGCCAATAAAGGTCACTCGCACCCAGATGTGAATGGACCTTCTGGCAGCTAGAATCGATTGAGAAAATATAGATGGGCAGCCAAATGCCCAGCTGCTGAAACTGTGGCAACAGTTGCAGGAGGACCAGAGTGATACAAAATGGGCAGGGCACACTGAGAAGGGCCCCCACACAGGCCAGAGCTATGTGGCTGGAAGATTTCAGGGCTGAGCCAAAAAGGCCAGAAGAGGCTCTCTTTTCTTTTGACTAGGGCTCAAGGCCATCTTGAGGAGACAGGCGGGGACTGGAGGCCCCATGTGGAAGTTACCATATATTAGTTTCCCTCCAATGTACAATGAGTGTTTGCACTGGCGGATACCTGCTGGAGTGTTCCTTGTTGCATGGGAACCCTGACTGGTTCTCCAGCCCACCCTCATATGTTGACAGATATGGGGGAGGTCCTAGTATAAAAGTAAAAGCAATCACTATGACCTTGGCCATACGTTGGGTGCTGCCTAAAGAATACAAAATATATGTGTCCCTGGTTCCTTAATATATACTAGGAATAGATGTGCTACAAGGCTTGTGGCTGGAAACTACCACAGTAGAATTCAAGTTAAGAGTGCAGGTAGTAAAATATGTTTTATGTGGATATGGCAAATGCCCCCTGCTAGTCTTGCCTGAACCAAGGAGAGTGACTAACAGGCAGTACTGACTACCAGGTGGAGGTGAGGAAATTACTGGCACTATACAAGAGTTAGAAACGGTGCAGATTATACACCTTGCACATAGTCCGTATAAGTTCCCAGTGTGACCAATTTGATGGGACATGGCAAATGACAGATTATCAGGAGCTCAATAAGATAATTCCTCTTTGTATTCAGCCATGCCCTCAGTAGCTGATTTGATGTATCATCTTAGCCATGAGTTGTGCACCTATTATTTTGTGGCTGACTTAGTAGATGCTTTCTTCTCCATTGATATTGCTCCAGAGAGCCAGGAGCAGTTTGCCTTCACCTAGGAAGGCAGACAGGCGACTTTCACAGTTGTATCACACAGATATTTACATAGCCCTACTTTTTGGCATGGGATGGTAGCTGAGGATTTGGCAGGCTGGGTCATACCCCGAACTGTGCAGTTGTACCACTATATTGATGATATCTTCCTCATCAGTGATTGTCTTGCAGATTTGGAACAAGCCGTGCCAACTCTACCATCTCATCTGAAGACATGTGGCTGGACAGTCAATGGCAACAAATTACAAGGACCTGGCTTATCTGTCAAATTCTTGGGTGGTGTTTGGTCAGGTAAGACTAAAGGGATTCCCAAGGCAGTCATTGACAAGGTACAAGCTTACCCTACCCCTGTCACTGTACAGCAGGTGCAGACCTTTTGGGGGCTGTTAGGTTACTGGAAAACTTTTGCCCCACCTCTGGCACAGACATTATGCCCATTATACTCCTTGGTTAAGAAGGGGGAAAAATGGGACTGGACTGAAGAAACAGAAATAGCATTCCAAGGAGCCAAATGAATTATTGCCACTGCACAGACCCTACATGTAGTAGACCCAGTATGTCCTTGTGAACTGGATGTTCATGTCACCCCTGATGGGTACAGGTGGGGCCTATGGCAAAAGGCAGAATGCCTGAGACAACCTGAAGGGATTTAGTCCCAATTGTTGAAGGGAGCAGAGCTCTGGTACTCCCTAACTGAGAAATAGCTGGTGGCCACATACGTAGCTTTGATTGCTATAGAACTGACCATAGGTACTGCTCCCATTGTAGTTCATACCACATACCTTATAGCTGGATGGATCAGACTGGGTGCATAAAACCCATAGTAGGACAGGCCAGACCCCCATTCTAGCAAAGTGGAGGGCATACCTGCAACAATGGGGTACACTAAGCACTAGCCCCTTGAGACTTGAGTTGCAAGAACTTCTAGGGCAAGTCACCTATGCTGAGGAATCCCTGGTGGGATCTCAGGTGATTTCCCAAGACTCAGAGGAAAGCCACTATAAAGAACGAAGAAGGCAGGTGCCAGCAGAAGCCTGGTATGCATGTGGATCAAGCAGAGGACAACCAGCCAAATGGATGGCTGTAACTTTCCAACCTGTGACTGAGAGCATATGGTATGATGCTGGTACAGGACAAAGTAGTCAATGGGCTGAATTATGAGCAACATGGTTAGTGATCGTGAATGAACCTGGCTCTCTAGCTGTGTGCACAGACAGTTTGGCAGTTCTGAGGGTTGACTCTTTGTATAACTACATGGCATTTAAATGATTGGCAAGTGATGCACCATCCTTTGTGGGGCCAACTGTCATGGAAAGATCTCTGAGAAGTTGCTCATACTAAAAAGATTACAATATTCCATATTATGGGCCATGCCCCCTTGGCCTCCCCAGGAAATGACAAGGCCAACACCCTAGCCAAGGTAAGGTGGCTAGAAACTACACCTACAAAAACTTAACACAGTGGTTACATAGGCACCTGCTACATGCAGGACAAAAGACAATGTGGACCACTATTTAATCATGGGGCCTCCTGATAACAAGAGAAGTAGCTGCTTCCTGTGAGGTCTGCATTGCATAGTCCCTCCAACAGCCAAGACAGCTAGTGGCAGAACAAGGCCAGATCATATGAGGGAGTGTGATTCCACTTACCTGTTGACAGGTGGATTTCATTGGACCCCTCCCTGTCTCAGAGGGATACCAGTATGTACTCACATGTAGAGACACGGCCACTGGGCTATCAGCTGCTTTTCCCTTTCGGAAACCAGATCAAACGGCAGTAATGAAAGGGCTAGAGAAATTGCATGCAGAGTACAGCTGGCCCAAAAGTATTAAGAATGATAATAGCACTCACTTTGCTTGAAATGCAGTTAAAACATGGAGTAAGATCATGGCCATAGATTGGATATATCATGTGCACTACCATCCCCAAACAGCGGGGATAATTGAGAGATATAATGGACTTTTAAAGCAGAGGTTGAAAGGTAAGAGAAATACATTACAGGGGTGGACCAAACAACTATGGTCCACACTTAGGGTTCTCAGTGAGAGAAATCACAAAGCCACAGTAGCTTCTATTAAAGCCCTAGTGCACAGAATTGCAACACCAATTCAACTCCAGATCCAGACCTCTGTTGAGCTGTTGAAATCTGGTTTTGGATAACAACACAATATCCTTTTACTTGCACCCACTGCTCTAGCTTGAGGACACCTGGATTAGTGGACTGGCCTTGGAAGATAAAAGCACATTTACAATGGGTGGGGTTAATTGAGCCTTGGGGAAAAGTCATAGAACAAGAATTACAGGGTGTCCTCAGAGAGGCCCCCACAGGTAAGGGTTTTCCTGCCTCTGAACATGAAGGACACCATCCTGAAAGGTTCCTTCATCCTCTCCTTGTGGCCTATTACGAGCTCTCCCATACTGATGCATGTAGAACCTCTCCTGTCAGCATTGTAGATGAAAAAGGCATGGTATGTGAGGCCGAGGAGAACCTGATGCCTGTAACCATTCTATCTAATGATGAGAAACTAGCATACATTTTACCAGAAGTCAGAGATTTACTTCTGCTAGTGCCCATGATGGCTTTTTCTTTTCACCCTTAATATGCAGACCAATACCTTGGTGGAGTGGATGTATACCATGGCCACAGTGACTAATACTTACAGATGTTGGGTATGCAATGAAACTCCCATGACTGAAAATGGGGAACTCCCATGGAAGATATAACCAACCTCCAAAGCCAACTGGACTTGGTGGTGCAGCTAGGGAAGTTATGATCCAACACCCACATACAATGATACCAAGAAGCACATATTCCAGCTGGTTCAGGAACAATATGGCCATACACAGTCCTAGTTAAAATATTTTGTATAGGATGGGGTAGGATGGCTCCTCATAGAATCTGTGGAACTCACCTTAAAAGTGCCATGATATGTTGAAAGGTGTGACCCACAAGGGACTGCAATGGGATGGCTGCCTCCAGAACTATGAACCATCACAATCAATATGTCCTTGTGGAGTCCACAGTGGAACCTGTGAGATGCCCGCCCGGTGCCCTGGGGAAGCTTTTGGGTATGTAGGCAACACAGTTGGCCCTATATACCTGCAAATTGGACAGGAGAGTGTACATAGGGATGGCCCTATCTTCCAGGAAGGGTGTTGACCACCCTATCTCACTGCCCCACTAATTGAAACACGTTCAAGGCTCATCACCATGTGAAATGAACTCCATGGTGGTTTTATCCCTTGGCCATATTTTTCTCCAAGAAGCAAGCATACACAATCAATGGGAGATTATTGCTTTTACCCTCCATACAGCTTGGGCCCTTAATGCTACACATAAGGCTTTAATGTTTATGAAAGAAGAATTACATCAAATGGGAAAAGTAGTTTTCCAGAATCACATGTCATTAGATATTCTGACAGCATTTTGAGGAGGGGTATGTGCTATGTTTGGTACTGATTGCTGCATTTGTATTCCAGATACTCATCACAATGTACAAAGGCTTTAAATGCTTTAGCTGTTGAAAGTCACTCTATTGACAAACTGACAATGGATCCTGTGAAAGAATGGTGGGACTCACTTACATATGGGTAGAGTCACTTTACTGGTTTTGGGTCTTATTTTTGGAGTCCTTGTTATAGGTTGTTGCAGTTTATACACTGCTGTGGGATATGAATGCAATGCTCAGCCATCTTCATCCAGGGTCCCTCCAGGAAGACCTTTGTAACAGTGTAGATTTTAAAGTGAAGAACCCTGAAGGGGTGGAATGTAGGGCAAGGACCCTCCACTAGGGAAGCAATAGTATCAGGCTCCCTTGTCTCCTACCTGCTTCCTTTGAAAGTACTAAGTCATCATTATATAACATTGCCACCATATTAGAATAATGCAATTTTATGTAACCCACACCTTGACACTGTCACTACTGTGTAGCTAGACTATAAAAAGAAAGGGGAACTTTCTTTAGAAGTAGAAGCTGGAGCAGCATCAGTGACCTGTGAGATAGTGTGTGAATAAAGCATGTCTCAGTCCCACATACCTCTGGCTCCACGAGTGTTCTTCCATCTGTCCCAATCGAGAGTGAACATTCCAGGCATCAAGCATCTGCAGTACACATCCATTTTGGTCTTTTCTCCCTTTCCTTTCTTTTCAATGACCTCTTGCTTTCTTCATGTATGATGTTTTTGATGTCATCCCACAACTCTTCTGGCCTTCGGTCATAGGTGCTCAATGCATCAAATATATTCTTCAGATGGTCTCTAAATTCAAGTGGGATATAATTAAGATTGTATTTTGGGTAACATGGACTTACTTTAATTTTCTTTTGTTTCAACTTTAACTTAATTAATTGTCTTTTCCACAGTCAGCACCTGGCCTTTTTTTTTTTTTTTTTTTTAATATTGAGCTTCTCCATTGCCTCTTTCCACAGATATAGCCAATCTGATTTCAGTGTATTCCATCTTGTGAGCCCCACCTACATACCAAACATTTATATTGTATATCCTTTCCTTTGCAAAGAATAAAACATTAATCTTGCAAAATTCTATCATGAAATGTGTGGTGTCATTTCTATCACCAAGGCCATATTTTCCAACTACTGATGATTCTTCTTTGCTTCCAACTTTCATGTCCCGATCACCAATAATTATCAATATATCTTGATTGTATGTTTTGTCAATTTCAAACTGCAGAAGTTGTTAAAAATCTTCAATTTCTTCATCTTTGGTTTTAGTGGTTGGTTTGTGTATTTGAATAATAGTAGTATTAACTGGTCTTCTTTGTAGACATATGAATATTACCCTATCACAGACAGCATTGTACTTCAGAATAGATCTTCAAACATTCTTTCTGACAATGAATGTAACTCAATTCCTCTTCAATTCATCACTCCAGATGATCAGACCATATGATTGTCTGATTCAAAATGGTCAATACCAGGAACATAGACACTCTTATAAATCACTGATGAGAATTCCAAGTGTAAAAACCAATGTGTTGAGTAATTTGGTAATATCCAGTAATATCACATGCACTTTTACCCTTTCAGTTAGAAATCCAAGTTGCAGGAACCAATCTAAATGATACATTGCAAAATATATATATATGAAAAACAACTGTACGCTTATTCACTACAGAGTTATGTGATCAGCAGAAGGCTATAAAGTATCCAAATGTTCATCACAGAAGAATGGTTCAATAAATCATGGTACATTCACACAATGAAACACCAGACAGCTCTAAAAAAGAAGTGGAGATGTTTATATGTACTGCTATGGAATGGTATCCTGGATATATCTTTGAGTGAAAAAGGCATATGAAGATAAGTATTTATAGCATGCCACCATTCATTTAAGAAAAGAGTATGATATAGATTGATAACTATATGCTTTCATTATAGAATTTAAATGATAAACAAAGACATTTAATGGCTTCTTGTAGATGTAGTGAAGAAACAGAGAAGAGGGGAAGGCTCAGAGAGAGAAAATGTACTTATCAGATTGCTAAATTGGACTTTGGAATTGATAGTGTTTCCTCATGTTTCTTGGCCACCAGTATATCTTCTTTAATGAGGTGTCTGTTCATGTTCCTTACCCATTTTACAGTTGAGCTGTCTTTTGGTGTTGAGGTGTCGAAGTTTCCTATAAATTTTGGAGATAAGTCCCTTCTTAGATATGTCATAGTCAATTTTTTCTCCCATTCTGTAGGTTCTCTTTTTACTGTTTTTGAGAAGTCTTTCAATGAACATAAGTATTTAATTTTTAAAAAGGCCCAGTCATCTAGCTTCTCTTCCCTTGCCTGTGCATTTTGGGTTATGCTAGACAGTATATTTATGCCATAGATTTGGGTCCCTAGATTGTCCCCTATTTTATCTTTGACAAGCTTTATAGTTTTGGGGTTTAGGTTTAAGTTTATAATTCAATTTAAGTTCATTTTTGTGTATGGGTTGAGGTATAGGTCTTGTTTCATTTTTCTGAAAGTGGATATCCAATTTTCCCAGCCAAAAACAGAGGTGGGGGGGGGCAGAAGTGAATCCCAGGGTAGAAAGTCAGAAGGCATTTTCCAAGTTTTGGATGAGATAATTCAGTCAGTGACGCAGGTGTGGGCAGGACCATCTGGGTCCTTCTGAGGCTGTTTCTTGGTGATCATGTTCTGCTGTCAATCAAAGACCTGAAGCTCAAAAACTGACAGACACCCCAAAGGAAAAAGGGCTACTACTTTCTTCATGAATCAAGAAGACACAAAATCCCATTACACAGATCCACTCTGTGCCAAAAAGGTTACCACAGGTTGTACCCAAATCCACTGCAGGGGTCTCATTCTGGTTCTCTGCCTACTTGGAGGGAATTTTTCCCTTTCCCCTACTGCATTCCAGACTCTACAGTAGCCCAAGCTAAGGGGAGGTCTTGATCTATTCCCAATAAGATTATGTGCTCACTCAGAGCCCCAACTCACCTTGAAAAATTCCCAATGTGGCTATTCTATATCTCCAACACTTGTAGGTTCCTTGATTTTTTTTTTTTTCCTTTTCTCCCCTGTCTTCTCCAAAAGAAGGAACAAATTAAACCTCTACTAGGCAACCAGAGGGAGCTCTGGTAGCATAGTGCCTAAGGCACTTGACTGCTAACCAGAAGGCTGGCAGCTCAAACCCACCAGCCACTCCTTGGAAGGAAGATGGGTCAATCTACTTCTATAGTGATACTGCCTTGGAAACCCAAGGAGGGGTAGCTATGAGTCAGGTCTGACTTGATGGCACATAACAACAACAGGCAACCAGAGCTATTACACTGATCACCTCACCCAATAGAAAGGTAATACCAATAGCTCCTGCACTACAAGATCAATAACAGAAAGTAAAACTATTGCTCCACATCCTACACTTGTGAGTAGTGACTGCAGTCTTAAAAGTTTTTAAGTGGCCATCTAAGATTCAGCTAATGGTCTTCTAGTGTCAGAAGTGAAGAAGAATGAAAAAAAAGGGGGGGGGGCATTTAGAAGCAATCAGCCTTAGGACATGATGGCCCTCAAGACCAGAAGAACTAGATGGTTCCCAGCTTCTAATGCCAACCACTCAGGAAAGGATCAAATCAGAAGATCCTGGATAGAATGGGAGGGAAAATGTGGAACAAAATCCAAAAACTCAATAATGACCAGAATTACTGTCAGATGAAATCTGGTGAGACTCCCAATACTATGGCCCTGGAATACATTCTGCACCTGGAATAAAACTTACCCCCAGGGAAGGTCTCTCAGCCCAATAGTTAACAAGATGTGCATGCAGAACACTCAACCCAGGATGACACACCCACATACACTATGGGAATACATCTCTTAGAGCAATAGACCATGGGACACCAGAGGACCAACATTCAAACTGAGAAAATGCAGGACAAATAGGAGTGCATAAATATGAGGGGCACAGGGGGAAGATTACAGAGTAGGGAGGGGAGGAGACGGGGTTAGGGTTGGACATGGCAAATGGGGAATGAAAATAAATGTACGCATTATATTGAATGTAAAACAAGCTCTTAAAATGAATAAATAAAATAATTTAAAGAAGAATAACAGATGGTGGACAACACCTGTGCATCTCAACTACAAATCATTTTCACAGTGCACAGAGACCTGCACTCATATCCCCATGAGCAATTCCACCTGATAAACTAGTGTCTCATGTTGTTGTTGTTGTTGTTAGGTGCCGTCGAGTCACTTTCGACTCACAGCGATGCCATGCACAGCAGAATGAAACACTGCCCGATCCCACGCCAGCTGAATGATCCTTTCTATACTTGAGCCCATTGTCACAGAAGCCATGTCAATCCATCTCGTCGAAGGCCTTCCCCTCTTTTGTCAACCCTCCACCTTACCAAGCATGACATCCTTCTCCAGGGAATGGTCCCTTCTGACAACATGACCAAAGTTGGTGAGATGAAGCCTGGCCATACTCGCTTCCAAGGAGCATCAGCATCTCAGCTGCACTTCCTCCAGGACAGATCTGTTAGTTATTTTGGCAGTCCATGGCACCTTCAGCATTCTTCGCCAGCACCACAACTCAAAAGCATCAACTCTTCTT
>NW_006921667.1:66457-79852 GCF_000298275.1 Orycteropus afer afer | reverse complement strand
CAATCTTTATGTGTTCCATTTCATTTTTGACAACTTCCAATTTTCCTAGATTCATACTTTGTACATTCCATGTTCCAATTATTAATGGATGTTTGCCACTGTTTCTCCTCAATTTGAGTGGTGCCACGTCAGAAAATGGAAGTCTCAAAAGCTTTACCTTATCCATATGAGTAAGGCTGATTTTACTCTGATAATGCATCTCTTTCCCAGTCCTACTTTGAGAGCTTTCTAAGCTAAGTGACTCCACTTCCTCCTCTGTATTAGAAAATGCTTCTGGATTATTCATAAAGTTTCACAGTAATGTATTAGACAGTGTTTCACTGTTATTCATAAGGTTTTCCCTGGCCAATTCTTTGAGAAGTGGATGGCCTCCTCCTTCTTCCTAGTCTGTCTCAGTCTGCAAGCTGGGCTGATACCTGTGCAATAGGTGCACCCTACTGGGTTTGAAACACCAGTGGCACAGCCTCAAGACTCACAGTAATGTGTCACCACATTAGAACAAACTGACAGACAAGTTTGTCTCCCTTAGCTGTTGGAAACCCCTCCAAACACCCTTACCTGGATCCCTGTGGCTAACTCCTCAATCTGTTCCAGTCTCCTTTGCCTTTTCTGTAATGTCCCTGCTTCCCATCTCACTGCTTGTGGGGGGGTGGCCTGGGTTCCCTCTCCTTACCTGGATTCCTGTGACTGACTTCTCAATCTGTCCCTATCCCCTTTGCCTTTTATGTCCTCTACCTGCCTTCCTGCCTTGATGCTTGTGGGGCATGGCCTGGGTTCCCTCACCTCATCTGGGTCCCTGTGGCTGACTCCTTGATCTGTTCTGGTCCCTTTTGTCTTTTCTGTCCTCTCCCTGCTTCTCACCTCACTGCCTGTTCTTAGGTCCCTGGAATCCGAATGAGAATGCTATCTCTTTAAAATCCAAAATGGTTGCTACTTGTAAACATTCAAAATGGCTGCACCCTTGGTCATTTTAAATATCCAAAATGGCCACTGCTTGTAAACATTCAAAATGGCTGCACCCTTGGTCACTTTATATATCCAAAATGGCCACCACTTGTAAACATTCAAAATGGCTGCACCCTCCAGACAAACAGAAGATCAGTGATAAAAACAAGAAAACCTACATTATCTGGGGATAGGGCAATAATAGAAAAAAGGTAGAGAAGGAGAATAATGAAGAAAAAATAGGAAAAATGCAAAAAAAAAAAAGGAACAGGGTTAAGCTCGAGAAAAAAAGAAAAAAATGCAACCAGGATCAGGGAAAAGGAAAAGCTGAAAACTAGGACCTGGGAGGGGAAGAATAAAGAATAATAGTAAAAAAGACAAAAGTATTAATAATAGTAGTAGTTTTAAGACAGACAAAAGCAAGCAAACTAAAAACCAGAAAAAAAGAAAGAGGGGAAAAAAAAAAAAATATATATATATATATAAAGAAAAAGAAAAAAAATTGGGGGAGGGTGAGGCAGGGCACCCAGGCTCCGTCCAAGCACACAGAGTGGGATGGAGTTCCTGTGGGTCCAGAGGGTGGGTGGGAGTGGGGGATGGCCGAACCTCCGTTCACCAAGCGGGTGTCGGGTATACGAGTAACAAGGGGAATGTCACACCTTTTCAGTCGTCCAGGTCCTGAGTGTCCTTGGAATCCTGTAGTTTCTCTAAAATCCAAAACTTCATCTGTCTGGGCACCCCTAATTTCACTTATAGAAGCTGGCAAGTCCAAAGTTCCTGGATCAAATGTAAAGCTGGGACTTCTCCCCAGGCTATTCCCTAGACCTTGAATAGCACGCTTATAGAAGCTGGCAAGTCCAAACTTCTTGGATCAAACGTCAAGCTGGAGGCTTTTCCTGACTTGCACAGCTGCAGGTACTGAGGATCTCAAGGTTGGCAGGCAGTATATTGGTTGTTGACTCCAAAAAATGATGAATCTAAAATCTCCAGGTCAAATGGTGGATTGTTCACTCACAGACAGTTGTAAGCAGCACAAAAGAATCCCAAGCCACAGAAGAATCAGTATAAATATATAACAAGACCACAAACTTAAAAAAAAAAAAAAAAAATCCTACTTACCCGCAGCATGATGACAACTCCTGAGTGCTGTTGATAGTCTTTTCACTGACACTCCGTATGGTCAATTAACACATCCCATCAATGGGTGGAAGCAGCAAAAAAGGAAACATTTTCTCAAATATTTCAAAAACACAATGCATTTTTAGCAAAGGAGTGCTGACTGCATAAATTTAGCAAATCATCCTCACATCCATTAAAAATGCCTTTCTTGTTCCTTCCCTTAAGAATGGCTTGTACATATCCATGGATTTCAGTCATAGTGTAACCTTGAGCATGGCACATCATTATGTCCAGACCATCACTTTCCAGTATTTTTAAAATGTCAGAAGTGATGGGAAGAGAGCTGTTACATTGTGTGGAATTGCAGTCATTGTTATGAGACAAAATGTGTATGAATGCTGTGTGGAAAATGAATTTGCTCTGTAAACTTTAACCCAAATCACAAAAAAAAATTTAAAAAAAGAAAAGAAAGAATTGTTCTGTAACCTCTGAAAGCATCATGGTCGTAAGAGTCAAGTTTTGAAGAGCAAGTACAGACTGAACAAGATTAAAGAGCCATGGAAACAAAACAAAACTAAACCAAAAAAGAATGTCAGAAATGAAGTCAGCAGCTTTTTTCTCCTGTAAATAAGTACATAAATAAAAACCCTAGAAAGACTTCTTTCACTTTAACTCTGCTATTGTTGATTTTTATGTATCTGATAATTTCAGACATCTGGTCAGCATGTATTGTGTCATGTGTGTTGTCGAACATGATCTCAAAATACTTTGCAGACTTTATGTCCATGAAAATCTTCTTCTTCACATGATTTGCCAGGACACTTATATACTTATTCTGAGTTTTTAGTTCAAGATAAGAGACTGATACTTTTAAGTTTACATATGCTCTGCGTCAGTCCTATTATGTGGGCTTTCAATACTGGATCATACTTTGAAAGCATCTTAATCATCTTAGGAAAGTTCCCTTTACTCAATGAAGATTAATTTTCCTTGTGACCATAGAATGCTAGACTCCTAGACTCTTCTTGCCAAGAAACAATATGATATCAAGCAATCAGTGCACGATGTCCCTCAACATTTCTTCTCCATTTCCATCAAAGCAATAATTTCAACATCAGTGTTTTTTGTGCAGCCTCAGTCCTATTGCCAATGTTTTCCACTTTTCATGGAAACATAGATGATCTTTGATGTCTCATGATCATGTAATTTGCTACAATACTGAAAGGCTTATCTTTGATCTAGAAATAAGTATGTCTACTTTTGATGATTTCAACCCAAAACTGATCTGAAACTAGTATATCGAAGAAAGAAACATCACACAAAATTAGAAAATCTTTCTCCTTAATATCACTCATCTCATTTATAGTATCGTGCATAGAATCACTTTCAGTACTGTCTTGTAATTCAAATTTTGCCATTTCCACTCTTTGCTCTTCTGCATGCTAGAATCAGAAGAACCAGCTTCATCAGTTGGAGATTGGTGAACAGTGTCTCCTGATAAACCCTGGTCATCATTCAATCTTTTGCCTGGATTTTGAAGCATGGATCCAGTAAGTGTTTTGAACTATTAAATATTTGCCTGTTTTGCTTTCCTGCTTTCCTTTGCTGGCACCCACTTGGCCACTTTGATTTATGCATTCTATATGGCATGATAAAAAAAGATAAATTAGCAATACTTGAGAAAAGAATACTAAGAAAATATAAAATGTAAATATATTGGATATATTAGTTCTATCAAATATAAATTTTAATGTGTCAATATTTTTTAAACTGTAATTCAAACCAAAACCTTAACATTTTCATTAAAATAAGATGTGTATTTGTGCAACAGTGATTTTAAAAAAATGTTTATTGTGATCTGGGTGAAAGTTTACATACCAAATTCATTTTCCATTCAGCAGTTCATATGCATTTTGTTTCATGACACTGACTGCAATTCCTCACAATATATCACCTCTCTTTCCACTTCCTCCCTGTAGTTATCTCTTCCTTATATCGTTCCCTCCCATGTGCTTCCATCCTCTGACCTATCTTTCTGTTCAAACACTGTCCTTCTGTTCTCCCATAATTGATCTCTACAAGGAGTGTAACTACCTGATGTAAATCTTCACCTGATGTGCTTGTCTATTGTTTGGCTAGAAGCCAGAGGAGTAAGTTCAGTTCCAGACCTGAAGTGTACACTGTACAAAAATTTTATAGATAGTCATTTTGGTGTCACCTCCTGTCACAGTGTCACCCAATTTGGTCCACACTCCTCCTATCCCCTTATCATCTGCTGTGATTATTCTTAGACTAGTGTTCCTTTTTCTGTATTTCCAGGAAATCAAATAGAATCATGAATTATATTTTCCCAGAGATATCCAAGTTTATAGTGATCTCTTGCTCATTGCATAGATTCAAGAAAGGGCTAGGTATTAATGATAGTCTGATTTATTTTGCATGACATCAGTAGGAATATAATCAACAGAAGTCAAACAAAGAAAAAAACTGTGCTACTTAACCTTGACTGCTCATCATAATCACATGGGACTTTTTAAAATACAGTTTCCTACACCCCAACACATAGGAATAACAATGTGAGTGAGCAACAGGTATCTGCATTGGTTAAAAAAAAAAAAAAAAAAAAACTTCATAGGTGATTCTAATATACAGTCAATTTGAGAGCATTGGTCTATGTAAACGATTCCCCTAAAGTTGCATCGGAATGAGTTCTGATGGTGCAATGATTAAGTGCTCCTCTGTGAACCAAAAGGTCAACGTTTCAAACCCACTAGTTGTTCCATGGAAGAACGATGTGGCAATATGCTTCTATAAAGATTTGTAGCATTGGAAACCCTATGGAGTAGTTCAACTCTGTCCTATATAGTCATTACTAGTTGGAATTGACTTAATGGCAGTAGGTTAGAGTTGTATACTAGCACTTGTTTATTAGTATGTCATACTGTAGTGGCTTGTGTGTTGTGATGTTGGGGACTATGGCACCAGTATTTCAAATACCAGCAAGGTCACCTATGGTGGACAAGTTTCAAAGGAGATTCCCAGTATGCCAGATTAGGAAGAAAGGCCTTGGTGATCTACTTTAAAAATCATCCAATGAAAATCCAATGCATCACAACAGAATATTGTGTGATACAGTGCTAGAAGATGAGTCTCCTAGGTTGGAGGGCACTCAAAATATACAGTGGCAGAAACAATGGACTCAAACATACAAATGACCCTGAAGGGTGCAGGACTGGGTAATATTCTGTTCGACTGTCAATGAGATCACTATGGATCAGAACCAAGATGATGAAAGTTAATAACAAAATCATAGTTGTATAACCTAATGGTATGAGGTCAAGCAGACAGAAAAAGGGCAAGGATAATAAAAATGCAGAAGATTAAAACAACCCAATTAACAAGCTAAGTGTAATGGACAAATACAAAAACACTGCAGTCAGTAACAGAAAAATGCACTTAAAAAACACACTTGTAATAAAATAATTACCAAAATTTTCTACATTACAGAATATTAATCAAGTCTCACCAAATTTAAAAGAATAGTTAGTACACAGGTTATATTTTCTATCAACAATGCAATTATATTAGGCTTCAACAAGACAAAAAAATCCTACATATTCAGAAATGTAGGAAAATAAAATTTTATAAATAATATATGGGCAAAAAGTAAAATCATAATGAATATTAGAAAATATATATAATATAAAATAATAAAACTACCAAATACTGATATTTCTGAGATAAAAAGAATGGGTAATTTAAGGGAAAGTAGGAGACTTAAATTATGATAGGAAAAAAAAATTGATAAGCTAAAAATGTAACTTAAGAAATTTGAAAGTGAATATCAGAAAAGAAAAAATAGCAGAAAAAGAAATATAAGCCCAGAGTTGGTTCTTTGAAAAGATTACATGAGAAATTTTTGGAAAGATCAATCAATAATAATAAAATCAATAATAAACAGAGAAGGAAAAAAGCATACTATGAAAAAAAAAAAAAGACCACATCTAAAGATACAACTGAGATTAAATAAAAATTAACAAAATTAAACTAGTGGATGAAAATCTCTGCACTCAAAATTAACACCTCATGACATGGATGAACTTGGAGGACATTGAACTTGAAATAAGTCAATCACAGAAGAAAAAATATTGTATAAGTCTGTTATAAAAAGCAAGGAAAATGGGAAGAGAAAAGTATCCTTCTTTCCTTCTACTCACTAGTTTTCTTTTCATTTAAATTTTTTTGTTGTTGTTGAGAATAAACAAAGGAAAACACACTAATTCAAAATTTTCTACGTGTACAATTTAGTTACATTGATTACATTCTTCAGTTGTGCAACCATCTCACCATCCTTTTCTGAGTTGTTTCATCCTCATTAACATTAATTCAATGCCCCTTAATATTACTGTCTAATTCTTCAAGTTTCTGTTATCAATTTGATCCCATATAGATAGTTCTTGAAAGATCAGGATGTTCAAGACAGACCTGTGCACCAGTTAAGCTAAAGTATTGCTTGGTTTAAAAAGATCTCAGGGGATATTTTTGGTTTAAGATTTGAAAACTATCTCAGGGCAATACTTTCATGGGTTTGTCCACCCTCCTGGGTTCCAGAAAGTCAAGAGTCTGTGAGAATTTTAAATTTGTTCTAAATTTTCCCACTTTTCATCAGGATTCTTCTATAGAATCTTTAATTGAAATGTTCAGTAATGGAAGCCAAGCATCATCCAGTTCTTCTGATCTCATGGCAAAGGAGGCATTGCTCATGAAGACAGCCACACATTCCATATTCTCCTCCTATCCCTGACTTTTCTTTCTCTGTCATTCCAGATGAATAGAAACCAGTTATTGTGCCTTGACTGGCTGCTTCTAAGCTTTTAATATCTCAGGCATTACACAATTAACTGTTGTGTTGTTATGTGCCATCAAGTCGTATGTGACTCATAGCAACCCCCCCTTGGATTTCCGAGGCAGTGTCACTATGAAAGTAGATTGTCCAACCTTCCTTCTGAGGAGTGGCTGGTGGGTTTGAACCACCAACCTTCTGGTTGACAATCAAGTGCCTTAGGCACTATGCCATCAGAGCTCCCCACAATGAACTAGACGGTAGAAACTAAGCACTAAACACATTACTGGGCCAATTAAATGGCATGTCTCATAAAACCATGACCTTCAATGTCCAAATCAAGGAACAAAATCCCATAAGATGTTTGATTGGATATAACCAGCCTCAGCAGCAACTCTTTTTTCTTTTTCTTTCTTTTTTTTTTTTTTTTTTTTTTTGGCGTTGCTGTAAATATATCTGTCAGACAGTTTTTGCAAATTCAACTTGTTATAGGTATATGTTTTAGTGAAAGCAATTATAATAATCAGGGATATTTTTCATCACCATTAACCCACCTGTTCTCCCTCCCTTCCATCCCTAGTAACCACTAATAAACTTTGGTCTCTATATATTGTCTTTTCTTGTCTTTTTATGTAAGAGATTTCATACAATATTTCTCCTTTTGTGATAGACTTATTTCATTCAGCATAATGTCATCTAGCTCCAACTATATTGTGCCCATTCCAAAGAAAAGTGATCCAACGGCATGCACAAAATATCAAACAATATCATCAGTAAGTAAAATTTTGCTGAAGATAATACAAAAATGGTTTCAGCAGTACATCAATAAGGAATTGTCAGAAACTCAAGCCAGATTCAGATGAGGACATGGAATGACAGATATTGCAGATATCAGGTGTATCTTTGCTGAAAGCAGAGAATACACACAAACACACACAAAAAAAGATGTTTATATTTGTTTTATTGGCTATGCACAGGCAGTTGAGTGGGCATCATAACAAATATGGATAACACTGTAAAGAATGAAAATTCCAAAATATTTAATTGTGCCTATGAGGAACCTGTACATAGTACAGGAGACATTGTTTCAAACACTAGGGAATACTGAATGTTTTTAAATTAGGAAGAACTGGTGTCAGGGTTGTATCATTTTACCATAGTTATTCAATATGTATGCTGAGCAAATAATCCAAGAATCTGGAGTATATGAAGAAGAATGTTGCATCAGGATTAGAGGAAGAGTCATTAGCAACCTGAGATATGCAGATGACACATCTTTGCTTGATGAAAGTGAAGATGACTTGAAGAATTTACTGATGAAGATTAAAGACGACAGCCTTTAGTGTTGATTGTATTACTGTTGCTAGATGCTGTTGAGTAATCTCTGACTCATAGCAACCTTCTGCACAACAGAACAAAACACTGTCTGGTCCTGTGCCATCATCATGATCCCTGCTATACCCAAGCCCATCATTGCAGCCACTTGGTCAATTTATTTCATTGAGGTCCTTCCCCTTTTTCACTCACCCTCCACTTTACCAAGCATGATATCCTTCTCCAGAGAATGGTCCTTCTGACAGCATGACCAAAGTAGGTGAGAAGAAGTCTCGCCATTCTTGCTGCCAAGGAGTATTCCGGGCTACACTTGTTCCAGGACAGATGTGTCATTTCTTTCACCAATTCATGGTGCTCTCAGTATTCTTCGCCAACACAACTCAAAAGCATCAACTCTCCTTTGGTCTTCCTTATTCATTGTTCAGCTCTCACATGCATATGAGGTGATTGAAAATACCATGTCTTGGGTTAGACACACCTTAGTCCTCAAGGAAACATCTTTGCTCTACAACACTTGAAAGAGGTCTTTTGCAGCAGATTTGCCCAATGCAATATGTCTTCTGATATCTCGACTGCTGCATCCATTGATGTTGTTTGTAGAACCAATTAATATGAAGCCTTTGACAATTTCAATCTTTTCTCCATTTACCTTGATGATGCTAATTGGTCCAGCTGTGAGGATGTTCTTTTCTTTATGTTGTTGTTGTTAGGTGGTGTTGAGTTGTCTCTGACTCATAGTGACCCTATGCACAGCAGAATGAAACCCTGCTCAGTAGTGTGTCAGCATCATGATCCTTGCTATACCTGAGCCCATCGTTGCAGCCACTGTATCTATCCACCTTGTTGAGGGCCTTCCCCTTCTTCATTGATCCTCCTCTTTACCAAGCACTATATCCTTCTCCAGGGAATGGTTGCTTCTGACAACATGACTAAAGTAGGTGAGCTGAATTCTAGACATTCTCAATTCCAAGGAGCATTCTGGCTGCAATTCATCCAGAACAGATTTGTTAGTCGTTTTAGCAGATGATGGTATACTTAACATTCTTTTCCGACACCACAACTCCAAAGCATCAAGTCTTCTTCAGTCTTCCTTATTCATTGTCTAGCTCTCACATGCATAAGAGAAGATTGAAAATTCCATGACTTGGGTTAGGCTCAACCTTAGTCTTCAAGGAAACATCTTTGGTTTTCATCACTTGAAAGAGGTTTTTGCAGCGGATTTGCCCAAGGCAATACATTGTCTGATGTCTTGACTGCTGCTTCCATTGGTCTTGATTGTAGAACCTAGTGATATGAAGTTCTTGACAAGGTGAATCTTTTCTCCATTTATCATGAAGCTGTTTATTGGACCAGTTGTGAGTGTTTCTGTTTTCTTTATATTAAGGTGTAATCCATACTTCAGATTGCAGTCTTTCATCAGTAAGTGCTTCAAGTCATCCCGACTTTCAGCAAGGAAATTTGTGTCATCTGCATATCACAGGTTGTTAATGAGTCTTCCTCCAATCCTGATGCCATATTCTTCATCTAATCCAGCTTCTTGGATTACATGGTCAGCATACAAGTATGGTGAAAGGATACAACATTGACGCACTCCCTTCTTGATTTTGAACCATGCAGTATCCCCTTGTTCTGTTCAAACAACAGCTCCCTGGTCCACGTACAGGTTCCTCATGAGTACAAGCAAGTGGTCTGGAATTCCCACTCTTCTCAATGTTATGCATAATTTATTATGATCCACAAAACCAAATGCTTTTGTATAGTCAATAAAACATAAGTAAACATCTTTCTGCTATTCTTTGCTTTCAGCTAAGATCCATCTGACATCAACAATGATATCCCTCATTCCACATCCTCTTCTGAATAAAGCTTGTATTTCTGAAAGTTCACTGTCAATATTCTGCAACCGTTTTTGAATTATCTTCAGTAAGACTTTACTTGCATGTGATATTAATGATATTGTTTGATAATTTCCACATTCTGTGGGATCACCTTTCTTTGGAATGGGTACACACATGGAACTCTTTCAGTCAGTTGGCTGGGTAGCTTTCTTCCAAATCTCTTGGCATAACCTAGTGAGTGTCTCAAGTGGGACATCCATTTGTTGAGGCATCTCATGGTAATTCTGTCAATTCCTGGAGCCTTGTTCTTCACCAATTCCTTCAGTGCAGCTTCGACTCCTTCCTTCAATATCATTAGTTCTTGGTCATATGCCACCTCCTGAAATGGGTGAACATAGACCAATTCTTTTTGCTATAGTGACTACGTATTCTTTCCATCTTCATGCATCATTAAATATATTGCTCATAGAATCTTTCAATATTGCAACTTGAGGCTTAATTTTTTTTTTCCTCAGTTCTTTCAGCTTGAGAAATGTCAAGCATGTTCTTCCCTATTGGTTTTCTAACTCCAGGTCTTTGTACATTTCATTATAATAATTGACTTTTTCTTCTCAAGCTGCGCTTGAAATTGTTTCAGCTCTTTTATCTTGTCATTTCTTCCATTTGCTTTAGCTACTCTCCATTCAAGGGCATGTTTAAGAGTATCTTCTGACATCCATTTTGGTCTTTTCTTCTTTTCCTGTGTTTTTAATTATCTTTTGCTTTCTTCATGAATGACGTTCTTCATGTCCTTCCACAATTCCTCTGATTTTCGGTCATTGTTGTTCAATGCATCAAATCTATTATTTAGATGGTCTCTAAGTTCAGGAGGGATATAATCAAAGTCATATTCTGGCTCACATAGACTTCCTTTAATTGTCTTCAGCTTCACCTTAAACTTGCATACGAGCAGTTGATGGTCTTTTCCACAATCAGCTCTTGGACTTGTTGTGGCTGAAGTTATTGAGCTTCTCCATCACCTTTTGCCACAAATGTAGAAAATCTGATTCCTGTGTACTCCCTCTGGTGAAGTCCACATGTCTTGGCACAGAGTTAGATGTTGGAAAAAAAGATATTTGCAATAAATAGGTTGTTGGTCCTGCAAAATTCTATCATGTGAACTCCAGTGTTATTTCTATCACCAAGGACTTATTTTCCAACTACCAGTGATTCTTCTTTATTTCTGGCTTTTGCATTTCAATCACCAGTGTTAATTAACACATCTTGATTGCATGTTTGGTACATTTCAAACTGCATAAGTTGGTAAAAATCTTCAATTTCCTCATCTTTGGCTTTGGTAGTTAGTGGGTAAATTTCAATAACAATAGTAGTAACTGGTCTTCCTTATGGATATATGGATATTATCCTATCACTAACATGATTGTACTTCAGGATAGATCTTGATACATTCTTTGTGATGATCAATGCCATGCCATTCCTCTTCAATTTTTCATTCCTGGCATAGTAGAGCATATGATTGTCTGATTCAAAATGGCCAAAACCATTTCATTTCAGCTCACTAATGCCTAGGATATCAATCTTTATGTGTTCCATTTCATTTTTGACAACTTCCAATTTTCCTACATTCATACATTATGCATTCCATGTTCTGATTATTAATGATGTTTGCAGCTGTTTCTTCTCATCTTGACACATGCCACATCAGCAAATGGAAGTCCCAAAATCTTCAATCTATTCACGTCATGTAGGTCAGCTCTACTCTGAAGAAGCAGCTCTTCCTCAGTCATATTTTGAGTACCCTCCAACCTGAGGAGCTCATCTTCTGGTACTATATTGGACAATGTTCCAGGGCTATTCATAAAGTTTCCAGTAATATTTAAGACAGTGTTTCACTACTATTCATAGGTTTTTCATTGGCCAATTCTTTGAGAAGTGGATGGCCTTATCCTTCTCATGAGTCTGTCCTAGTGTGGAAGCTCCACTGAAACCACAGCCCTGCGGGCATTTGTAACTCCGGTGGCATAGCCCCAGCCTTATGGAAATATTTAAGCCACCACAGATGACAAACTGACAGACAAGTTGATCTACTTTAGTTGTTCCTAACCGCTTTTCTCACTTCCAATGGCAGTGTAGTATACTATAAAAATACTATCTACTTTGTCTACTTGGTCTTTTAATATGTTGTTAGAGTCTAATTGCTAGTATTTTGTTGAAGATTTTTGCATCTATAATCTTATGAGATATTGTCCTGTAGTTTTTTTCCTTGTGCTTTCTTTGTCTGGTTTGGCATCATGGTTAAGTTTGCTCCATAGAATGAACTAGAAAATTTTCCTTTCTTCTGTACCTTTTGGAAGAGCTTAAACCGTATTGGTGTTAATGTTTGGAAGGATTTCACAATGAAGTCGTCTGGTACAGGACTTTTTTTTTTTTTTTTTTTTAATCCAGAAGTTTTTATCACTAAATCATTCTTTTCACTTGTTAAAAGTCTGTTCAGATTTTCTATTTCCTTTTGAGTCAGTTTGGGTAGGTTGTGTGCTTCTATGAATTTCTACATTCCATTTAGGTTATCTAGCTTGTTGCCATACAGTTTTGTATAATATTCTGTGACAATTGGATTACTTGTAATTTCACCTCTTTCATTTTTTATTTTGTTAATTGAAATCTTTTCCTTTCTTTGTCAGTTTAGCTAAAGACATGCCAAATGTATTGATCTTTTCAAAGATCCAACTTCTGTCTGTTTTTTTAGATTCTATTATTTTTGTGTTTTCAATTTTATTTATTTTTGCTCTGATCTTTGATATTTATTTAACTCTAGTATCTTTAGGATTGATTTTATTTTCTTTTTCTTTGTTCCTTAGTTTGCTGAGTTAGGCTATTGATTTGAGATCTTTCTTTTTTTAGTAAGAATTACTGCTTTAAGTTACCCTCTGAGTACTGACACTGCATCCCACAAGTTTTGGTATATTTTGCTTTAATTTTCATTTGACTCCAAGAAGTTTGATTTCTCTTTTTATTTCCTCTGTGACCTCTTGGTAGTTTTATAGTGTGCTGTTTAAATTCAATATATTTGTGTATTTTCCAGGTTTTGATGTCTAGGTCCACCCTGTTGTGTGTGTGTGTATTGTTGTTGTTATGTGCCATCGAGTTGGAGCTGACTCACAGCAACCCCTCCTTGGGTTGCCAAGGCAGTATCACTACAGAAGTAGATTGCTCCATCTTCCTTCCAAGTAGTGGCTGGTAAGTTTGAACCGCCAGCCTTCTGGTTAGCAGTCAAGTGCCTTAGCCACTATGCTACCAGAGCTCCCGTGTGTGTGT
>NW_006921667.1:64376-65643 GCF_000298275.1 Orycteropus afer afer | reverse complement strand
TGAATTTTGGTTCTCTTCATTCTTCTTTGCTCTGGATGAGGAGAGACCCATCATTGCATCTAGATGTCAGCTTGCTAGCTTTTAAGATCCCAGTCACTACTCAAAGTAGGAGATGGAACAATGTTTTATATAGTATGTTATGCCAATTGAGCTTGATTCCCTGCAACTATGGTCCCAAGCCCACAGGTTCAACTACTCGGTCCCTCTGGGTAGCTGGCTGTGACCAAGCAGTGACCTCAACCTTCCCCTTGTCAACTCTATTATATACCTGGGAATTCTGAACATTCACATAAACTTGTAGGACCATTGTCTGCCAACCTTATGTATGTTCTTGGATACACTCCACATTTCATAGACACATACCTAATAGTTCAGCCTGTCCACCCATCTATCCACTCATACACCCATGCTTGCCTTCACTAACAACACAGTACTGTATGTGCAAAAGGGTTCATCTTTTTTGTCTGTACCTCCCATGTACCTCTCTATGTCTTCCTCATCCTCAATGGTGCCATATTGGTCACTCACATTTGGTACATTGCCCTTCTCTTCACCCAAATAAATACTTATCTCTATCTATCTAACTACGTTCCCTCTCCTCCCCTCCCCTCCCACCCCTGGTAACCAAAAAAGAAAATGTCCTTCTATAGATAAACCTTTCCTTAACTTTTAAAATAACAGACTAATACAGTATTTGTCCTTTTGTGATTGACTTATTTCCCTCAGCATAATGTCCTCCAAGTTCATCCATGTTATGCGGTGTTTTGCAGATTCTACATTATTCTTTAGCATTGCATAATATTTCATTGTGTGAATGTACCATAGTTGGTTATATATTCCTCAGTTGATGGACACCTAGGTTGTTTCCATCTTTTGGCTATTGTATTGTTTATTTATGCCATATATTAGGGCCCTTAAATTTGTCCCTAGATTTTTCTTGAGGAACTGTATAGTTTTAGGCTTCACATGTAAGTCTTTGATCCATCTGGAGTTTGTTTTTGTGTATGGTGTGAGGTACAGAACTTGTTACAACAGTCCATTCTATCTTGCAACTCTCCTAACTTCCTCCCCATTTAGAAGTTCTGTGACTACACAGTCTTTTCCCTCTTTTTTGTTAATAGCTGTCCTCACTTGCCAATTGATGTCTCTGGTTCCCTGCTTACAATCTTATAAGCTCATTTTACTTTGGATATGTCCATAGCTGTGGATTCTGGATTATGTCATCTTGTGTATTAATGGTCGGTTGTTATTTGCTATTTTTGGTTCT
>NW_006921667.1:57436-63367 GCF_000298275.1 Orycteropus afer afer | reverse complement strand
ATCATGGTGTTGTTGTCTTTAGATCTCTGTTAACTGTTTGTGAAGAGCAGTCAAGGGTGATTCCGGCTCTTCTTGGTGTTTTTTTATCATTGGCCTGTTGGCGGAGAAGGAGGTAGTGGCTGTCGCTCAGTAAGTGAAGTTGCAGGAGGTGTGGGTGTAGTTGTGTCTTATGGGGACTGTTGTTGTCTCCCACTCAATTAGACACAAATTACAATTGAATAACCTTCAAAAAACTAAAAGCACATGGACAAAAAACACGCCATGTAATCACACAGGAACAGTAACAAAAAAAAAGAAAAAAGGGAAAAAGAAGAAAAACAAGAAAACCTGCCATATTTTGGGATTGCGCATTAAGAGAAAAAAAGTAGAGAAGGAGACTAATGAAGGGAAAAAAATGGGAAAAAATGCAAAAAGAAAAATAAGGAATGAGGTTAACCACGAGAAAAAAGTGGGGAAAAAAATTTCAACCAGGAACAGGGAAAGAAAAAATGCTGAAAACTAGGACCTGGAGGGGAAGATTAAGAAGAATAGTAAAAAGGACAAAAATATTAATAAAAATAGTTGTTTTAAAACAGACAAATAGAAACAAACTAATCACCAGAAGAAGAAAGCTAAAAAGAAAAAAATAAAAACAGAAAAAGAAAGAAAAAAATAAATTGGTAGAGGACAGAGCAGGGAGCCCAGGCTCCGTCTGAACACACAGACTGTGATGGAGTTCCTGTGGACCCAGAAGGTAGGTGGGAGTGGTGATGGTCGCACCTCTGTTCACCAAGCGGGTGTGGGTTATAAGAGTAACAAGAGGAATACCGTACCTTGTCAGTCTTGCAGGTCCCGAGTGTCCTTGGGGTTGCTGGAAAGCAGAACGTGTTCTTAAGCCCCAGGAATCTGTGAGAGTGCTGTCTCTTTAAATATCCAAAATAGTCAAGCCGCTTTTTAAACCTTCAAAATGGTGGCTCCCTCCAGACCCAGCAAGAATCCACAGCTCAGCCTACCTTTCTCTTCACCTTTTCTGTTTGTTCCCCAGCCACCGTGCACAGTCCTCCATGCAGTCCCTGGCTAGCAGAGTGATTTTTAGGTTAATTCTTAAATCCTACCACCACAGGAATCTGTGAGAGTGCTGTCTCTTTAAATATCCAAAAATAGTTCAGACTTCTATATGTATTTATTAAGTCTACTTGGTTTAGTGTCATTCATGTCTTTTGTTTCCTTGTCTATCTTCTTTCTAAATATTGTGTGCTATATGGAAAGTGATATACTGAAGTCTCCAACTATTATTATAATACTATCTAACAGTCCTGTTTGCTTTACATTTTGTGTGACCCAGTGTTGGGTGCATATATACTTATGATTCTTAAGTCTTCTTGATTAATTTACCCTTTTTTTATCACTATGCAATGTCCATCTTTATCTCTTCTTTGGGGCTGGGTGTTGCCCTCTAGTTTTTCCTGAGATTTCCTTCCCTATGTGGGGGCTGCTTATATCTGAGTTGATATTTGAGGAAAGCACAGCAAGACTTGCCTCCACTACAGAAGGATGGGCTGACACACTCTGGAAGGACCTCTGGAAGGTGTCTCATTGTTTTCAGAGCCGCCAGTGACCCTTTGATGATTGGAAGACCCACCTCCTAACTCCACTGTAAGGAATCCTCTATTGGAATTTGAGACCTCTTAGAGACCCACCTCCTAACTCCACTGTAAGGAATCCTCTATTGGAATTTGTATCAGTCCATCAGCCCACAGTTACCAGCTAGAAGAGGGGTGGCAACTCCAAATGGACCCACAGGGAGGTCTGCTTTGCTGCTATCAGAGCCCACCCTATAGTATGTTGGCTGTGGGTTTAACCTTCACTCAGCATGCCTACTTTCTAACACATGGAATCCTCAGTCAGTCTCAGTGCTTACTGGAAAGAGGAGTACACAGGTGCAAACTGATTCCCAGAGGATGAGACCTGCTGGTTTCAGAAGCCTATGGTACAGAAGAGGGAGACAAGTAGTGTGCTGAGTATGGGAGAAGATTCAGCTTCAGGGGCTTTCAGTAGCAATTGGCAACAGTGTGACAACCAACAAATTACCAGGTGGTGAAGGTGATGTCTCATTGTAGTCAGAGTCCCACAGAGGTCTGCCTTGTTGCTTTCAGAATCTTCCTGATGTATTGTTGGCTGTGAGTGCAGCCTCCAGTCAAGACTCTAGCTTACTAGCACACAACAGGCTCACTCAACATCTTCAGTGCTGACCATGAGTGGGAGCAGGCAGAGCAAAATTAATTACCCCCAAGAGGTCTATCTTGTTTCCAAAGGCTTGAGCCATGGGGTATACAGGGAGACATATAGAATCTTGACTATGAAAACAGTCTCTGCTGCAGGGGGCCTTCTGTAGCAAATCAGAGGAGGCTTTTAGCTGACAGAGTTTGGGTGGGGGAGGTGCTGGCATCCTCCAAATGGACCCTTGAAAGGTCTGCCTTGTGATTTTAGAGCAGAAAGCCCTGTTTCATTGTACAGGAGAAGTTGTGGCCGTGAGGGAAACAGGCTCTTATTCTGAAAATACCTCCCCAGTTCACAGTAGCTGGGAACTTGGGGGGTATGCAGGGACAGTGAGAGAAGTGAATTTCCTACTGTATGCAACTGGTTAACTCATTGATTCTTGCCTGTCTGGAGTACACTGCTGCTCTCCTCTGCTCCCTGATTCAGAGACGCACAGAATCAATCACTGTTTCCTTTAATTTCCTGTTTTATTTGTGAAGGAGGACTAGAACAATAATTTGCTTCTGCTGCCATTCTGTCAGAATATCCCCAGTTCTCTTATAGTGACCCTGCTGCTAGAAACTTAAAGGAAATCAACTGGCCAAGAAAATGGTCTGTCTTTAGGGTTCCAACTCCAGTATCACAAAGTAGAATATTGAGTGATGAATTGGAAGCTGTAATAACATAGTTAATGACTATTACTCTCTATACATCTTTAGGCATAAAGTATTGGAAAATCTCCAGAGCTTAATCCTGGGTCATATTTTTCTCCTATCCATAATTTCTCTTTATGGGAATCTCAACCAGTGTCATACTTTATGTATCACGTACAATCAGATGACTCTCAAATTAGTTTCTCCAGTTTCACTTGAGACTTATGTATTCATCTATGCACTTGAAAACGTGAATTCCATGTCTAAAAAAACAATTACAAATGCAACATTTGCAAATGGAATTCTCACAATTTCAAACTTGTTCCCCTTCAGTGTGACTCTTCTCAGTTAATATCACCCACATTTCTAAAGTTGCTTGAAGCATGCAAGCCTAGATATCATTCTTACTTTCTTCCTTTTATATCACCCACCACAGATCTTGCCCCTTTACCCACCCTGCAAAGCCATGACTGTGATAAAGATCACCACTGCCTGTCACAGAGACTATATAGTAACATTTCGACCCTAACCCTTCTTAGGTCTTTTATTCCTTTTAAATATTACTCATACAATAGTCTATGTGATCTTTTAAGAGTATAAATTATATCATGTCCCCCCCCCGACTTAAAATTCTTCAGTGATTTTCATTCACCATAACAAATCCCAGGGCCTCTCAAGCCCTACCTGGTCGGGGCTCTGCCTGCCTCTTCACACCCATCTTACACCACTTTTTTTCCACTCACTGTACTCTAGCCCCACTGGCCAAGGAAGTGCAGCAAGTGGTACCATGCATGGCTGACTCATGTCATCTTTCAGATCTGGGCATAAATATCACTTCTTTCAGAAATCTTTTTATTTTTTATTGTGATTTAGGAACAGGTTTACAGAGCAAATTCACTTTCCACACAACAGTTCACATGTACTTTGTCTCATGACATTGACTACAATTTACCACAATGCAACAGCTCCTCTCACACTTCCTCCCCATAGTTACCTATTCCTTTTGTCCTTCTCCATGCACTCTTGCCCCCTGAGCTATCTCCCTGTGCATACATAGCTCTTCTATTCTCCCATGTTTGTTCTTTCCAAGAAGTGTATCTACCTAATATAAATGTTCATCTCATGTGCCTGGCTTTTGTTTGGCTGGAAGCCACAGGAGCTGGTTCAATTTCAGACATGAAGGGTAGTTAAGGGCCACAGTCTCAGTGGTTCCATCAGGCTCTATCATACCAACAAACATGGTCCCTTTTTTTTTTGTTGTTCCAAATGATTTTGAGTTTTGTTCCACATTGTTCTCCCACTTTATCCAGGATCTCCTTCATAGATCCCCTCCCGAGTGGTTAACCGTAGTAGCTGGGCATCATCTAGTTCTTCTGGTCTCATAGTTGTATAGGCTGAGGATCGCATGGGGCACCAGTCACTTGAACTAATTGTTTCCATGCATCTTTGGCTGTCTTCATTCTTCTTTGCTCTGGATGAGGAGAGACCCATCATTACATCTAAATGACCCCTTGCATGCTTTTAAGATCCCACTCACTACTCACCAAGGTAGGATGAGGAACTGTTGTGTAATATGTTATGCCAATTGAGCTTGATGTCCCCTGTAATTATGATCCAGAACCCAAAGGTCCAACTACTACTTGCTCCCTCTGAGTAGCTGGCTGTAGCCAAGAAGTGAATACAAACTTGTCTCTGGTCATCTCTACTACATATCTGGGAATTCTTACAGAACATAAAAATACAATTGTAGAAACATTGTCTGCCAACCTTATACATGGTCTTAGGCACACTGCCCCCTGCATAGACATAGCTAATTGTTCAGCCTGTCCACACACCTATCCACCCTTTTATCTATGTTTTCCTTCATTAAAAACACAGTACTGAATGTGCAAAACTGTTTATTTTAGTTGTCTGTACCTCCAATGTACCTCTCTATGTCTTCCTCTTCCTCAACGCCACCATGTTGATCACTCACATTTGGTACACTGCCCTTCTCTTCACCCAAATCAATACTTGACTCTAGCCATCTAAAAATGCCTCCCACCCCTGATAACCAACAAAAAAAATTTCCTTGCATATATAAACCTTTCCTTGACTTTATACAATAATAGACTATATTACACAAATATTGTATAATATTTGTCCTTCTGTGATTGATTTATTTCACTCAGTATAATGTCCTCTAAGTTCATCCATGTAAGTGGTGTTTTGCTGATTCTACATTATTCTTAAGGGTTGCATAGTATTCCATTATATGTATGTACCATAGTTTGGTTATCCATTCTTCTGTTGATGGACACCTAGGTTGTTTCCACCTTTTGACTATTGCAAATAGTGGTACAATGGACATGGGTGTGCATATGGCTGTTCTTGTCCTGGTTCTCATTTCTTTATGATATATACCTAGTAATGAAATGGCTCTGTCAAATGGAATTTCTAATTCCAACTTTTTAAGGAATCGCCACACTGCTTTCCACAGTGGTTGTACCATTTTACAGTCCCACCAGCAGTGTATGAGAGTCCCAATCTCTCCACATCCTCGCAACATTTGTTATATTCTGTCTTGTCACCCTTCGTTACTAGGCATGGGGCAAGATGGTATCTCGTTGTTTTGATTTGCATCTCTCTAATGCCTACTTATTGTAAGCATTTCTTCATATGTTTGTTGGCCACCTGAATATTATCTTTGGTGAAATGTCTATTCATGTCTTCTGCCCATTTTTAATTGGATTATTTGCCTTTTGTTGTTGAGGTGTTGGAGTTTTCTATAATCTCTATAGATAAATCTCTTGTCAGATTTATCATTGCAGAATATTTTTGCTCACTCTGTAAATTCTCTTTTGACACATTTGGAGAAGTCTTTGGGAGCACATAAAAATTTAATTTTTAGAAAGTCTCACTCATCTATTTTCTCTTCTGTTGTTTGTGCATTTTGGGTTATGTTTGATAGTCTATTTATGCCATATAATAGGGCCCTAAATTTGCCTCTAGGAGCTCTGGTAGCATAATGGCTAAAGCACTTGACTGCTAACCAGAAGGC
>NW_006921667.1:32544-57100 GCF_000298275.1 Orycteropus afer afer | reverse complement strand
TTCCCCATTTAATGGATTTTGGCCCTTTGTCAAAGACCAGCTGATCATAGGTCAATGGATCTATATCTGGGTTCTCAATTCTATTCCATTAGTCTTTTTGTCCTTCATTATACAAGTACAGGTAGTTTTTACTACTGTGGCTGTATTTTGTGTTTTGAGATCATGCAGTGTGAGACCTCCTACTTTGTTCTTCTTCAATAGTGTTTTGCTTATCTGAGGTCTCTTTCCTTTCCATATAAAGTTAGTGATTGATTTTTCCATAGCCTTAAAGAATGTTGATGGGATCTGGATTGGGAATGCATTGAATGTGTAGGTTGCTTTGGGTAGAATTGATATTTTCACAATGTTCAATCTTCCTATCCTCAAGCATGGTATGTTCTTCCATTTATGTAGATCTCTTATGGTTTCTTAAGGTAGTCTTTTATAGTTTTCTTTGTACTGGTCTTCTGGATCCCTGGTAAGATTTATTCCCAAGTATTTTATTTTTTTGGTAGCTATTGTAAATGATATTGATTTCCGTGTTTCCTTTTCATCAATCTCTTTCCTAATATAGAGGAATCTGATTTTTGGATGTTGATCTTATATCCTGCTGTGATGCTAAATCTCTCAATTAGTCCCAGTAGATTTTTGACTAAGTCTCTTGGGTTTTATAGGTATAGGATCATATCATCAGCAAATAAGGATAGTTTGACTTCTTCCTTACCAATTTGGATGCCTTTGATTCCCCTTTTTTGCCTTATTGCCCTGGCTAGGACTTAAAATGCAATGTTGAATAGAAGTGGTGATAGAGGGCATCCTTGTCTTGTTCCTGTTTGCAAGGGGAATGGTTTCAATCTCTGTCCATTAAGAATAATGTTTGCTGTTGGTTTAGCATATATGCCTTTTATTATGTTGAGGAATGTGCCTTCTATTCCTATTTTGATGAGAGTTTTGATAAGGAATGGGTGTTGGATTTTATCAAATGCCTTTTCTGCATAAATAATATGATCATGTGGTTCTTTTCCTTTGTTTTATTTATGTGGTGGATGATGTTGATTGTTTTCCTAGTGTTGAACCATCCTTGCAAACCTGATATAAACCCCACTTGGTCATAATGAATTATTTTCTTTATATGTTGTTGGAGTCTATTGATAAGATTTTGTTGAAGAATTTTGTATGTATATTCATGAGAGATGTTAGTCAGTAGTTTTCCTTTTGAGTGATGTCTTTGCGTGGTTTTGCTATCATAGTTATGCTTGCTTCATAAAATGAATTTGGGAGGATTCCATCCTTTTGTATGCTTTAGAATAGTTTGAGTGGGACTGATGTCAGTTTTTCTCTAAACATTTGGTAAAATTCTCTGGTGAAACAATCTTGGACAGGAATTTTTTTGATAGTGATTTTTGTGATGACCTGTTCAATTTCTTCTTTTGTTTGAATATGTTCAAGTTTTCCACCTCAGTCTGTGTCAGTTAAGGTAAGTGGTGTGTTTCTAGAAATCAGTCCATTTCTTCCAGATTTTCAAATTTGTCGGAATACAGTTCTTCACAGTACCCTGATATTATCGTTTTTATTTCAGTTGGTTCTGTTGTGATGTCTCCCATTTTGCTCCTTATATTCATGTTATTTGTATTCTCTCCCTCTTTTCTTTTGTTAAATTTGCCAGTGCTTTGTCAATTTTATTAATCTTTTAAAAAATCCAATTATAGTTTTGTTGCTTTTTTTTCTGTTATCTTTCTATTTTCTGTTTCATTGATTTCTGCTTGAAACTTTATTATTTCCTTTCTTCTGGTGACTGAAGGCTGTTCTTGCTGTTCTTTTTCTAACTGTTGGACATGTTGGTTTAAAGTGTTGAATTTGGTTCTTTCTTCTTTTTTGATCTGTACATTTATTGCTATAATTTGGCCTCTGAACCCTGCTTTGCTGTATCCCAAAGGTTTTTATTTGTTGTGTTTTCACTCTAGGAATTTTTTTAGTTCATTTTTATTTCTTCTATTACCCAGTCATTTTTGAGGAGTGTGTTTTTAAGTTTCCAAGTGTTTGCTCTTTTTCTGTTCATCTTCTTATTGTTAATTTATAATTTGATAGCATTTTGATGTGAGAAGATGCTTTGCAGTATTTTAATGTTTTTATTTTTTTAAGGCTTGCTTTATGGCCTAACATATAGTCTATCATGGAAAATGTTCCATGTGCACTGGAAAAGAATATATACTGTGCTGTTCTTGGGTGAAGTGCTCTGTAGATGTCTATAAGGTCAAGTTGGTCGATTGTATTGTTCACCTCTTCTGTATCTTTGTTGAGTTTCTTTCTAGTTGTTCTATCTTTCATTGAAAGTGGTGTATTGCAGTCTATCATTATGACTGTGGAGTCATCTATTTGACATTTCAACTCTTTTAAAGTCTGATTTATGTATTTTGGGGCTCTTTCATTGGGTCCATAGATATTTATTATGGTTATATCTTCTTGTTCAATTGATCCTTAATCATTATATAATGTCCTTCTTTGTCTGTGATTGTGGTTTTTGTCTTAAAGTCAATTTGATCAGAAATTAATATTGCCACTCCTGTTTTTTTTTTTTTTTTTTTCCGTTACCATTTGCTTGATGTACCTTTTTCCAGCCTTTGATTTTTAGTTTATTTTTGTCTTTGTCTCTAAGGTGTGTCTCTTGTAGACAGTATATTGATGGGTTATGTTTTCTTATCCGGTCTGCTTCTCTCTGTCCCTTGAGTGGTGCATTTACTCCATTAACATTCAGTGTAATTGTCAACAAGTATGAATTTGTTGCTGTCATTTTATGGTTTTTTAATGGTGTTCCTAGTTTCTTTGTTCCACATAATTTTCTGTGCTGAGCTCATTATGTTTACGAATTGTGTTATCATTTCCTTTGTTGCTATTGTTTTAGTAATTGCTAAATATTTGTGCTTGTCCTCTTTTTTTATCATGATGTGAAGGTTTATCATTTTTCTTTGAGGGTACCCTGTGATTTATAATTTCCTCCCTGAGATTAGAGATTAGAACAGTCCATTCTATCTTGCAACTCTCTTGACTTCCTCACCATTTAGAAATTCTGTAACTATACTATTTTTCCCTCTTTTTCAATTGTAATTGTCCTCATTTGCCAATTGATGTCTCTGGTTCCCTGTTTACAATCTTGTAACTTTAGAACAGTCCATTCTATCTTGCAACTCTCTTGACTTCCTCACCATTTAGAAATTCTGTAACTATACTATTTTTCCCTCTTTTTCAATTGTAATTGTCCTCATTTGCCAATTGATGTCTCTGGTTCCCTGTTTACAATCTTGTAACTTTATTTTACTTTGGATAGATCCATAGTTGTGTTGGTTTCTGGGTTAGGTCATCTTGTGTGTTAATGGTCAGTTGTTGTTTGCTATTGTTAGTTCTCTGTTCAAAGGACTCCCTTTAGTATGACTTGTAAGGTTTTTCTGGTTTTAAAAAATTTGCTTGATTTCTGCTTACCAGGAAATCACCTAATTTCACCATCACACTTGAGGGACAATTTTGCCAGGTACATAATTCTTGGTTGGAAATATTTCTCTTTCAGGGTTTTGTATATACCATCCTATTGTCTTCTCATTTAGATGGTTTCAGCTGAGAAATCAGAGCTTATTCTTATCAGTTGTCCTTTGTAGGTAACTTTTCATTTTTCCTGTGCTGCTTTCAGGATTCTTTCTTTGCCTTTGGTTTTGATTAATTTGATGAAGATATGTCTTGGTGATTTCTTTTGGGGTTGATCCTCTTTGGGGTTCATTGGACTTCCTGAATGGATATATTCTCACCTTTCATCATATCAAGGAAATTCTCTTCCAACAAATCTTGGGCAATTTTCTCAGTGGTTTTCTTTTTATTCCTGTTCTGTAATTCCAATTATATGTAGGGTATTCCTTTTGATGATATCCCACGTGAACCTTAGACTTCTTTATTTTGTTTTGTTCTTGTTTTCTGATTGATCCCTCTCCAAGGAACTATTCTGGTATTGTCTTTGATTCAATTCTACTAGTTTGACCTTCAATGTGTTATTTATTTCTGAAAATTTAGTCTTACTTTTCTCGATGTCTATTTGTAGATTTTGTATCATTTCCAATTTTTCATTTATTTTGTCTTTTTGTTCTTGTATTTTCTTCCAAAATTATTCCAGGGTTTTGTCTGTGTTTTCCTTAATCTTGTCATTGTTTTCTTTGATCTCTTAATCCTTTGAAGATATCTAAATATAATTATTTTTAATTCCTTATCAAGGAGTCCCAATGCTGCTTCTTACTCAGGGATGTGTTCTGGGTGTGTATCCTGCTCCCTTGTTTCTATCACTTTATCGTGCTTCTTTTTGTGGAATGTGATGATCTGTTCTCTCCAAGACATTGTGAAATTGTTGTATTATATCTCTGTTAACTGTTCGTGATGACCAGTAAGGGTGAGTCAGGCTCTTCCTGTTGGTCATTTATCATTGGCTGTTGGTGGAGAAGGAAGTGGTGGCTTTCACTCAGTAAGTGGAGCTGCAAGAGGTGCGGATGTGGTTGTATTGTATGTGCATGGTTGCTTTCTCCCACTCAGTTAAACAAAAACAACAATCTAAAAACCATGAAAAAGATAAAAGCAAGTGGACAAAAAATACACTGCAAAAGCACAAAGGAACAATCACCATAAATATATATATATATATATATATATATATATATATATATATGGGGAGAGGGCAATAAAAGAAGAAAGATAAAGTAGGAGAATAATGAAGAAAAAAATGGGAAAAATGTAAAAAGAAAGAAAGGAATGGGGTTAACCATGAGAAATAAAATAATGGGAACCAGGAACAAGGAAGAGATAAAAAAGTTGAAAACTAAAACCTGGGCAGGGAATAAAAAATAATAATAAAGGACAATGATAATACTAACTTTAAAACAGTCAAAAACAAACAAACTAAAAAAAAAAATGAGAAAAAAATCTGTCCAGGGCGGGGCAGGGTACCTAGATTCCATTGGAGCACACAGACTGGGATGGAATTCCTGCTGTCCCAGAAGGTGGGTGGGAGTGCAGGATGGCTGCATCTCCGTTCATCAAGAGGATGTGAGGTATAAGAGTAACAAGAGGAAAATTGTACCTTTCCAGACATTGGTGTCTGGAATGCTCTTATAGTGCCCAGCAAGTGGACCCTATTCTTAAGTCCCTGGAACCTGGGAGAATGTTGTCACTTTAAATACCCAAAATGGTTTGACCACTTAAAAACATTCAAAATGGCTGCACCCTCTGGGCAGGCAAAAGTCCACAGCTTAGCCTGCCTTCCTCTTCACAGCTTCCCCTTTTATTCACCAACCACCAATGCAGTCCTTCATGCAGTCCCTGGCTAGCAGGGTAGATATTTAAGTTAATTCTTAGGTCCTAACACCACTTGGTAATATCCAAGTATCTGTACCATCAGGATTGCTGAAAGACCACAGCTCTGTATGTGTCCTTTTTTGGTATTTTAATGCAAATTCTTCTATTAGTTGGCATTTAGTCCACTTCTATATCCTTGCCTTCAAAGCTCAGGGTCCCAGGATTATCTTCTGTATCTATGTTAATTGTTTCGTCTTTTCTTTGTTAAAAGGGGTCTGTGCAGTCTTTCTGCCTATTCCACCATCTTACCAGAACTCTGCAGAGATTTCTTTATGATTTGTATAAAGTCATCATCTTGCCTACCAATTACTTTCTATTATTGCATACTGTTTACTGCCTTCATTTTAATGCATGCATTTGAAATGTGTGTGCATTTTACTCATTTAATTCCTAAGCTATAATGTTACACACTGGTGATGACTCTGTCTTTAAGCCACTGAATCTCCAAAGTCTATAACAGAGCCTAACACATAATAGGTGCTCAATAATATTTCTTGAATTATCTAGGGCAATCAGAATCGACTCGATGCCAATGAGGTGTTTTTTTTTTTGTTTTTTTTTTTAGTGGCAGCAATCCAGCTATCAACCACTGTGCTCATTGTTCAGGATGAATTTAATAAAAAACAAACTAACATGTGAGGAGAGTCTTATGACATGAGACAAAATATTTAATTTTCTAAAAAGCAAGGTGGCATTGAAGCTCTTCTATGCCTAACAAGTAATTTAGAAAGCTTTGCTTTGTAAACAGTACATCCAAGAATATTGCTACCAGTCTCTGACCATACAATCATTTACACCTTCAGAATTCTGTTGTCCCTTCTTTCCTACCAAAATTGCTGAATGAGAAACAGCTCACAAAAGCCAGACCAACTCCCTACCTCTCTCCATTTGTTTGCCATTGGTTCTTTGTCTACACTCTCCCCCAATGATATCCTAGCACAATGGTTCAATTTCAGGCTTCCCCACTCACTTCCTTAGCACCTCTAAGTTACAGATTCCTTATCCTTTCTCATTTTTAAAATGCCAATGATAATTATATACTAGCATGTTTTTGAAGATTAAAATAAATCAAACATTTAAAGTGTCTAATAAAGTGTCTGGAAGAAAATAGGAATAAATTTGCTAAGAATTATTATCACTGATTATGTAACACTAATATCATGGTGTCTACAATATAGACATCTTCTATTAATACTAACTCACTTCCTGTCCTTTATATTCTCTGGAGATGAGACATTTTCACACTATGTGCTGTCCTCTGTTTGATCCACTGATCCTCTCTTTATCCTTGTACACGCTCCCCTGTGCCCCTGGACTTGGCTTGGGCAAGACAAGGAAACCAAGCTTTCCTTGTGGCCTCTGTGGTGGAGGTCTGACAGGAGTAGGTGGCAAGCATCACCAGCTTCCTTTATCTAGGGCTGCTGGTGAGGAGACTCCCTCCTCTGAGGGCTCAACTCTGATGCAGGCACCTTTACACTGTTTCACTCTGTCTCTGAATTGCTGTAATTGCTCCTCCCCCTAACTCCTTCAGGCCTAAAGGTGGTAATTCCACTCATTGGTGGTTCTGTGATAGCTTTGTGGTGTCTTATAGCCCACTCACACCCTTGTCAATAGGGCTTTTATTAATTGAATAGGGCCTTTGAATTGTTCTAAAGTGAGTGTGTCATCTATTTTCTGCAAGAACCCAGTTGATAAAATCTTTCTCAATATACAAAAGTGTGGTCTCAGACCTAAGTTCACATCCTTTTGGTCTGAAAATATACACCACACACACACTGTATACACTACACACACACCAAACACATCATATATATACCACATAGCACACCACACCACACACACTAGTCATAACCCACAAGCCACACCCCACAAACTACACATACCAAACACACCACACACATGGTACACACACACCACACATACCAGACACACCATTCTACATACACCAGATGCACTATGTACTACAATACCTTCTCCACACTCACACCACCATCTTTACATTTTACATCACATATATACCACACACACACTACAAACACCAAACATACTCCATATGCATCACATATACACACAAACACATCACACCCACACCACACATACCCACTCTCACACACACATATCATCTTTACAAAAACACATCACACACACCACACACAAATAAAATACACCACAGGTACTACACAAACACACCACCAGACACACCACACACCATACATATCATACATACACAAACACCCCACATCACAGACAAATACACTTACACACACATGTGAGTCACATATTCCTTTTTTACTCCTCCATCTTGCAGTGACCATTAAGCCCCATCTGTCTGATTCCAGCTGCACCCATTTGCACCTATTATAGCCACCAGCCAACCTGATTGCATGTGACTTAGGCAACTCTGTCATTGACATTCTCACATTGGGGGTAACTCTCCTATCTTCTGTTGTATCTCCAACTTGCTGCTTGACAATGGAGGAATGAGAAGTTATGTGAATCCTCAGCTGAGGCATCATCTGCTTTGCGAACTCCAAATCCACTTCTTGGCTGTCTACAGAGCCATCTGGGCTGCCTGGCAAAGAGGACGGCATGGTTAAACTCTGGCTTTTTTTTTTTTTTTTTCTTTTTTTGGTAGATGCCAGCAGTTTATGATACTGTTGAGCATTTGTTGGTGAAATGCACGGGGATGCTATTATTTAGTAAAACCCAGACTCACCAGAGACAGCTCTAATGTTTTGGGTAAAAGTAGTATTTATATTTTCTTGTTGTTTTTATTGTTGTCGGGTACCCTCCAGTCATTTCTGACTCATAGCGACCCCATGCACAGCAAAACGAAACACTGCCCAATCCCTCGCCAGCTCCATGATCCCTATCTTATTTCCTTATAGATCTAGAATTGCTGATTTTTTTTAACTTTACGAAATGATGTTCATGAAGCTTTTAAAAGATTTTTACTTTTTATTACTACCAAGGCATGCTTCTAGCCTCTAACATATAGGGTTAAATGATAAAACCCGCTTTCATTGACTTCACCTTCTGTCTGTTTATTTCATATCTTCAAGTCCGAACTCTATCCACATTGCACAATACTCCGTAAGGTACTCCATACCCAAATTTTGCCCACCCAAACTCACTCATCATTGCATTAATAGGGAAGGAATGTTGTGATGTTTTTTAAAGTTCCTCTTTAATATAAATAATACAAGCAAAGCAGAGAAATGTAATGTACTAAATGGGACTATTTGACATGATCCTTTTTATATATTTTTTCTGATGTTCTCAGATCACCTTATTATTATGTATGTATCTATTTTTTATACTGTTATGATGTTTTGATATTTATTTTAATATCTATGTATAATCCACTATTATGTAAAATTTTGCAATGCTTTTACTCTGCTATGCTGTTTCTATAATTCTTTTAAACACCTATGTATAAATCACTTATAATATACAGTTAGAAATAGAGAATTTCTGAACTAGAAATATTTCTATAATGTTCTCTAATTATTAGCTATAAGTCATTATAAAGTTGTTCTAACCTTGGAGATAGATGAAATAGGTCATAAATATATTTTTGAAATTGGGCTGTGTACCTGAACTCTTTGATAATAGGATGTAACATTAATTACAGCTTTATAAATTAGTTAATCATAATATTTCCCTTAACACGTCCAATAATTTTAATTTGTTAACTTGACCTTGAAACATATGTAGTAAGCAAGAATATAAATATGTCATTCCTTAAAGTTACTGGAAAGTACTGTCGAGTTGGTTCTGACTCATAGTTCCTAGTGTGCAACTGAATGAAACACTGATTGATCCTTTGCCATCCTCACAATTATTGCTCTCTTTGAGTCCATTATTGCAGTCATTATGTCAATCCTTCTCATTGAGAATCTTTCACTTTTTTCACTGACCAGCTACTTTACCAAGAATCATGTCCTTCTCTAGGGACAGGCCATTCCTGATAACATGTCCAAAGCACATGAGATGAAGTCTCACCATCCTTGCTTCTAAGGAGCATTCTGGCTGTACTTTTTCCAAGACAGATTTCTTCATTCTTCTGAAAGTGCATGGTCTATTCAGTATTCTTCACCAACACAATAATTCAGATACATCAATTTTTCTACACTCTTCTTTATTCATTGTTCATCTTTCACATACATATGAGGCATTTGAAAATAGCTTGAATCAGGTGCACCTTAGTATTCAGACTGATGTCTTTGATTTCTATGCTTTTAAGAGATCTTTTGCAGCAGATTTAGGAGCTTTGATAGTGAAGTCACAGAAGGAAAACTGGGCAATCTACTTTCTGTAGAGATTTACCACAGTGGAAAACCAAAAGGGATTGCTATGAGTTTGAATTGACTCAATGGCAATGCATTTTAATTTTACATAGTGTAGTGGCCAAGGAATTTGGCTGCTAACCAAGAGTTTGGCAATTCAAACCCACCAGCTACTCTATAGAGCTCTGGTAGTGTAGTGCATGACACTTGACTGCTAACCAGAAGGCTGGTGGTTCAAACCCAGCAACCACTCCTCAGAAGGAAGGTTGGGCAATCTACTGCTATAGAGATTTGTCCTCAGAAACCCAAGGAGGGGATGCTATCAGTCAGGTCTGACTCAACAACACATAACAACAACAACAGCAACAGCTGCTCTCTGGGAGAAAGATGAGACAGTCTGTTTCCATAAGGATTTATTGCCTTGAGAACCCTATGGGGTAGTTCTACTCTGCCCTATAGAGTCACTATGAGTTGGAATCAGTTCGATGGTAGTGAGTTTGTTGCTTTGATTTTTGCAGCATATTTTCCCAATGCATTATGCTGTTTGATTCTTGACTGCTGCTTCCATGAGCATTGATTGTGCATCCATGTAAAATGAAATCCCTGACAACTTCAATATTTTTTCCATTCATCACGATGTTATTTGTTGGTCCAGTTGTGAGAATTTTTGTTTTCTAAGGTATAATCCAGGAGCTCTGGTAGCATAGTGGCTAAGACACTTGCCTGCTAACCAGACGGCTGGCGGTTCAAACCCACCAGCCACTCCTCGGAAGGAAGGTTGGGCAATCCTACTTCCGTAGTGATACTGCCTCGGAAACCCAAGGAGGGGTCGCTATGAGTCAGGGCCGACTTGACGGCACATAACAACAACAACAACAAGGTATAATCCACACAGGAAGCTGTAGTCTTTAATCTTCATCACTAAATGCTTCAAATCTTCTTCACTTTCAGCTAGTAAGATTGTGTCATCTGCGTATTCCAGGTCATTAATGAGTCTTCCTCCAATTCTGATGTGTGTTCTTCATATAGTGCAGCTTCTCAGATTACTTGTTCAGCATACAGATTGAATAAGTATGTCAAAAGGATACAATCCTGGCACACACCTTTCCTGAATTTAAACCACATAGTATCTTTCCTATTCAAATGGCGTGTCTTCATCTATGTATAGGTTCCACAGGAGCACAATTAAGTATTCTGGAATTCCCATTAATCACAATGTTATTCATAATATATGATCTACACTGTCAAATGCCTTTCTTTAGTCAATAAAACACAAGTAAACATCTTTCTGGTATTCTGTGATTCCAGTAAAAATCCATTTGACATCAGCAAAGATAGATATCCCTCATTCCACATCTTCTTCAGAACCTAGCTTGAATTTCTGGCACTTGCCTGTTGCAACCATTTTTAAATGATCTTCAGCAAATTCTAATTGCATATGACATTAATGGTATTGTTTGATAATTTCCTCATTTGGTGGATCACCTTTCTTTGGCATGGGCAGAGATGAGTCTGTGGCCAGATAGCTGTCTTCCAAATTTATTAATATAGACAAGTGAACCCTCCAACATTCCACATGCTTTTTGAAGCATATCAGTTTGTATTCTGTCTATTCCTGGAGTTTTTTTTTTTTTTCTTTTTTGTTGTTGTTTTGCCAATGTCCTCAGTATTACTCAGGCTTCTTCCTTCAACACCATTGGTTTTTGGTCACATGCTACCTCCTAAAAAGGTTGCATGTTGTCCAATTCTTTTTGGTAGCAAGATGCTGTGTATTCCTCCCATCTTCTTTTGCTTCATTCAGTATTTTACCCATTGCAGTCTTTCAGCTTGAGAAATGTTAAGCATTTTTTTTTTTTTTAAGTTTTGTAACCCTAGGCCTTTGCACATTTATAATTTATAGTATTTATAATAAACCCAAAACCAAACTCACTGCCATGGAGTCAGATGCAATTCATATGGACTCCTCCTTGGGTTGCCGAGTTGGTATCACATTTATAATATTTTGTCTTCAGCTGCCCTTTGAAATCTTCTGTTCAGCTCTTGAATGTCATCACAGCTTTCATTCATTTAATTACTCTGTGTTCAAGAGCAAGTTTCAGAGTCTTTTCTGACATCTATTTTGGTCTTTTCTTTCTTTCCCTTCTTTGTAATGACCTTTTGCTTTCTTCTTATATTATGTACTTGATGTCATCACACAACTCATCTTTTTTTCACTATTTAGTGTTCAGTCCATCAAATCTATTCTTGAGATGGTCTCTAAATTCATCTAGGATACACTTAAGTTCATGCTTTGGCTTTTGTGAACTTGTTTTAATTTTTGTCAAATTCCACTTGAACTTGCATATTAGGAATTGATGGTTTGTTCCACAGCTGGCTGTTAGCATTGTTCTCACTGACAATATTGGGTTCTCCATTGTCTCTTTTTACAGATGTACTATATTTGATTCCTGTATTCCATCTGGCATTGTTCATGTATATATTTCTCATTTATGTATTTTGAAAAAAAAAAAAAGTATTTCCAATGAATTAATTGTTGGTCTTACAAAATTCTCTCATGCAATTTCTAGCATTGTTTCTATCATCAAGGATATATTTTCCAACTACTGCTCTTTCTTCTTTGTTTCCAACTTTCTTCTTCCAGCAACTTACAATTATCAATGCATTTTTTTTATTTTTCATAAATTTCAGATTGAAGAAGTTGGTAAAAATCTTCATTTTCATCATCTTTTTAATTAGTGATTGGTGCATAAATTTTAATAATATTAGTATTAACTGGTATCCTTGTAGTCATATGGATATTATACTATCACTGAAAGCATTGTTTTTCAGGATAAATCTTAAAATCTTCTTTTGACAATGAATGTGACACTTTTCTTCTTCAATTTATTGTTCCCATCATATTATTCCATATGGTTGTCAGATTCAAAATGGCCAATACTAGTCCATTTCAACTCACTTATACTTAAGATATCAACTTTCAAGCTTTATGATCCCTTTTTGACAATTTCCAATTTTCCTGGATTCATATTTTATGCATTCTACATTTCCATTATTAATGGATATTTGAAGCTATTTCTTCTCATTTTGAATTGTGCCACAAAAGGAAATGAAACTTTTGAAACTTTATTTCATCCATCTCACTAAAGTCAACTCTATTTTGAGAAGGCAGCTCATCCCTAGTCATAGTTTGAGGGCCTTCTAACTTGAGGGACTCATCTTCTGTTACTGTATCAGACAATATTCTGTTTTTTTTCAAAAGATTTTTCACTGGCCAATATTTTTTAGAAGTAGATCAGCTGGTCCTTCTTCCTAGACTGTCTTAGTCTGGAAGCTCTGCTTAAACTTATCCACTATGGGTGACCCTGCTGGACTTTGAGATACTGTTGACAGAGCTTCCAGAATTACAGCAACATGCAAGTGACCACAATATAAAAAACTGACAGACTAGTGGTGATTTAATTCTCTTATTGGCAATAATTGACATTCTTATAAATAAGTAGCACAGATATATCATAAAACAATGCCCTTAACTGACAATAAATCATATCAACTACAGTTGAACATGACCATATACATGCCAATAAACCCTATGGATTTCTGCTTAGGTTAAGAGAAGACAGAGAAAAAGTCTCTCTCACTCTCTGTCTGAAAATTTTGAAGTCTGCTGAGATACTCCTCATTATAACTGACCTTGGATCCCAGAAAGAGGTGACCTCTTATTAGTTTGAGCATTGGTCAAGTATCAGTCATAAGACCTCTCATTAAAGTTGAAAGTCTGAAGTATAAAGATTTGGACTTTAACACAAACTAATATTGTAATTGTTAATTCTGATTCTGCAATGCTAAATGAATGTCTTGAAGTCTTACTTGAGTGCCTTGTCATGAGTACCTTTCAATGAAGTAAATGAGTTTATGCATGACAAACCTGAGCACATAGTTATTTATTCTTAGGATAATAATCTCCAGGATAGTCATTATGGACAATTTAGAAACATAAATATGGCTCAAAACATGGTTGAATCATAACTGGTGGCCCACTGATATCTAAACATTAATTAACACTAATTACTGTTGTTGTTGTTACCTGCCTTCCAGTTGTCCCCTGATTCATGGTAAATCCATGCACAATGGAAGGAAATGCTGCCTGCTCTTGCATCTTGCATCATCTCCATGGCCAGTTGGGGTTCAGACCAATGTGATCCATAGAGTTTTCACTGTCTTATTTTTGGAAGTAGATAACCAAAGCTTTCTTTCTACTCCATCTTAGTCTAGAAGCTCAGGTGAAACTTGTTCAGTATTATAGTCACACAAAAATCTGAACTAACAAACAGGTAGTAACTGTGCATGAGGTACTTTAGTCAGGGATTGAAATTGGATATCCTTTATGGAAAGCAAAAATTCTACTACTGAACCATCCCACCCTTCATTAAATAATACACATCAATATAAAGGGAAATCTCTAAGAAACTGATCTGAGTTTCTTCCCCCTCTCCTATCCTGTACAAGATTTTATCACAACACTAACTAGAGAACTTAAAGAATTATCTATCAGTTTTAACTGTGACATATAATTAGGAGAGATAGAAAATATTTTAGTGGCAAAAATAACAACTAGTTGTTCTCAACTGAAAGTAATAATTAACTGAAATATACAAGAAAATAAACTTCTAGCAAGATGGCATAATAGGGAGACAATCTACGTGGACCCTCTTCAACAAAGAAAAGAGACCAATTGACAGACATACAAAACATAATCCTGGAGCCCTGAGGTTTGAAAAGAAGTATACAGAAGGGAATTAGGTACTAACTAGTAGAAAAACCTGAACAAAAACAGTGAATACAGAGATGGTTGGAGCACTGGACTGTCAGCTACTCTGACAGGACCAACAGCCTGAATATTTCCAAGTGGTGTTGGGACCTGAGGAATGACCTAAAGATCAGCCCTGGTTACCAAGGGCTGCTGGGATAGCTGCACTGGTGGCATATGACTAAGAAGGGAAACAGCAAGGAGGCAGACAACCTGAGCTGAAGACTTTCTGCTGTCTGAGGACACAATCATTTTAATTGTTTAAAATCAGTGGCTATTTTGGATATTTAAAGTGACAGCATTCTCATTCAGATTCTAGGGACCTAAGAATAGGATCCATTTGCCAAGGACAGCAGGAACATATGGGAGGCAGACAACAGGAAAGGAGACAGGTGGTGAGTGTAAGTGCTGCCAACTAGCAAATAGAGGAGCACAGCACAGTACCTTGCTTACATAGATAACAACAAAGAAAACAAAATCATGGGCAAGTCACTACAACATACCAAAACCAAAAACCAAATGCACTGCTGTCAAGTTGGATCCTACTCATAGTGACCCCTCCTTGGCTTTCTGAGTTGGCATGACTACAGACGTAGATTGCCCAACCTTCCTTCCAAGGAGTAGTTGGGTTTGAACCACCAGCCTTCTTGTTAGCAGTCAAATGCCTTAGGCACTATGCCACCAGAGCACCAAACATACAATCACCTATTAAATATAAACACAAAAATATCACAATGTCTCAGAGATAACAGAGCATCACAGTCCACACATAGAAGCAAGACAAAGCAGGAGAAAAAAAAGGACCAGGATACAAACCCAAAACACATCCTTAAGGAATAAGCAGCATTGGGACTCCCTGATAAGGAATTCAAAATAATTATATTTAGGTACCCTCAATGAGTTGAGAGACAAATCAAGGAAAACACTGACAAAATTGAGGAAAACACAGAGAAAATCCTAGAAAAATTTCAAAAGACACCACAAAAACAAAAATGACAAAATAAATGAAAAATTAGAAACGAAACACAATCTACAGACAGAAATCCAGAAGATTAATACTAAATTTTCAGAAATAGATAACACATTGAATGGGCAAAGGAATAGAATTGAATCAATGGAAGACAGAATTAATGAGATTGAAGGCAAATACCTGAATACTTCTTTGGAAAGGGATCAATCAGAGAAAAGATCAAAACAAAATGAAGAAAGCCTAAGGTTCATGCCGGATGCCATGAAAAGTAGTAACCTACATGTAATCAGAATTTCAGAAAAGGAAGAGATGAATAAAACCACAGAAAAAAATGTCAAAGATTTGTTGGAAGAGAATTTTCCTGGTATGATGAAAGAAGAAAATGTATCCATTCAAGAAGTCCAATGAACCCCAAACAGGATAGACCCCAAAAGAAAATCATCAAGACATACCATCATCAAACTCATCAAAACCAAAGACAAAGAAAGAATCCTGAAAGTTGCATGGGAAAAACAAAAAGTTACTTACAAGGGGAAACCAATAAGAAAGCTCAGATTTCTTAGCAGAAACCATGTTGGCAAGAAGACAATGGAATGTTATATACAAAACTGTGAAAGAGAAAAATTTCCAACCAAGAATTATATACCCAGCAAAATTGTCCCTCAAATAAGATGATGAAATTAAGACATTTCTACATAAGCAGAAATTAAGAGAATTTGTTTAAACCAGACCAACATGACAGGAGATGCTAAAGGGAGTCCTTTCAGCAAAGAACTAACAACAGCAAACAACAATAAACTATTAACACACATGATGACATAACCCAGAAACCAACCCAGTTATAGAATATCCAAAGTAAATAAGCCTACAAGATTGTAAACAGGGAACCAGAAACATCAATTGACAAATAAGGACAACTACAAAAAGAGGGGAAAAATTCTGTAGTTGCAGAACTTCTAAATGGTAGGGAAGTCAGGACAACTACAAGCTAGAATGGACTGTTGTAAACTTGGGAAGAAAATTATAAATCATGGGTAACCTCAAAGAAAAATGATAAACCTTCACATCTGAATAAGAAAGAGGACAAGCACAAATATTTAGCAAATAGTAAAACAATAGCAACGAAGGAAGTAGTAACCTGATTCATAAACAAAATGAGCTCAGTACAAAAATTTATATGGATCAAAGAAATCAACACCACAAAAAAGCACATAACAAAATGATAGCAGCAAATTCATATTTGTTGATAACTGCATGTCTGTCAAGGGACTTATCTCTAAAATTTATACAAAACTCCAGCACCTCAACAACAAAAACATTAACAATACAATTTAAAAATGGGCAGAAGACATGAATAGACACTTCACCAAAGAGGATATTTAGGCAGCTAGCAAATACATGAAGAAATGCTCATGATCATTAGCCATCAGAGAGATGCAAATCTAAACAACAATGAGATACAATTTCACCCCAGCACTAACGGCAAGTTCAACAAGACAGAAAGTAACAAATGCTGGTGAGGATTAGGAGAGATTGGGACTCTCAAACACTGCTGGTGGGACTGTAAAATTATACAATCACTGTGGAAAACAGTGTGGCAATCCCTTAAAAAGCTAGAATTAGAAATATCATTTGACTCAGCAATCCCATTACTAGGTATATATCCTAAGGAAGTAAGGCCATGATGAGAACAGATATATGCACACCCATATTCATCATAGCACTATTTACAATAGCAAAAAGATGGAAACAACCTACGTGCCCCTCAACACAAGAATGGATAACCAAACTGTGGTACATACACACAATGAAATACCATGCAACCCTAAAAATAATGTAGAATCTGCAAAACACTGCATAACATGGATGAACTTGGAGGACATAATGCTGAGTGAATAAGTCAATCACAGAAGGACAAATATAGTATTATTGTAAAAAGTCAAGGAAAGGTTTATATATGGAGGGAAACTTTCTTTTTTGGTTACCAGGGGGGAAGGAACATTGAAAAAAAAAAAAAAAAGCATTGACCCATGTCACTTTAGTTTTGTGTATTTCACTGTACATAAATTATATTTCAATATGATGTATATATACATACATATATATTTATATATATATACATTTATATATACATATATATATATATACATCATATTGAAATATATACATTTAAAGAAAATATACTTTCAAAGTGTTAACTGCAGACTCAAAAAACACACACACATATATATAGATAGATAAATACACACAAAGACAATAACTGTCAATGCAGAAGATGGGAATTTCCACTAATAACAAGATAAAGAAAAGTGTTTTGAAAAACTTTTACCAAGCTGTAGCTTACCGAAGTTTGGTCTTGGGATGTGTCTTGTTGAAGAAAGAAGAAGAAAAAAGAAGAAAGAAGAAGAAAGAAGAAGAAGAAGAAGAAGAAGAAGAGGAGGAGGAGGAGCAGGAGGAGGAGAAGGAGGAGGAAGAAGAAGAAGAAGAAAGGAGAAGGAGAAGAAGAAGAAGAAGAGGAAGAGGAAGAGGAAGAAGAAGAAGAAGGGAGAAGAAGAAGAAAGGAGAAGGAGAAGGAGAAAAAGAAGAAGAGGAAGAGGAAGAAGAAGAAAGGAGAAGGAGAAGAAGAAGAAGGAGGAGAAGGAGAAGGAGAAGAAGAAGGAGAAGAGGAAGAGGAAGAGGAAGAAGGAGAAGGAGAAGAAGAAGAAGAAGAAGAAGAAGAGAAGAAGATTTTTACATACTACTTCTCACTTATTCCCTGGATTTCCTCAATCTTAAAACATCATAGCAGTTACTGTAAATTTCCCAAAAGTAGTCTGACCCCACATGGTCAAAAGATCAAAAATTACTGCCTCCTCACTACATTTTTCCATATAAAAGGCCATGTGCCTACAGAATTCAAGCAGACAATATGTTGATTGAAATAAGGGGACAGGAGTTTTAATTAGGATGGGAAGTGTAGAAAGCTGAAGGAGCTGAAAATTTCATTGTGGTTGTTCAAGTCTAGCAATTGCTATTCAGTTCCAGAGAATTGTAATTTCGTTTGAATATGGATCCACTGCTATCAGAAAGGAGACTCTAAGTGGTGTAAATGTTAAGTGCTCAACTGCTAACCAAAAGGCTGGAGATTCAAGTCCACCCAGAGGCACCTTGCAAAAAAAGTCTGGCAATTTACTTTGGAAAAATCAGTCATTGAAAACCCTATGAAGCACAACTCAATTCTGGCAAATATGGTGGAGTTGATGAGACAGTAACTAGTTTATTATTTGTTGTTTTATTTATTATCAGATAGTCTCCTCTTGGTGTAAATGATTAGATTAAGTGATTGACTACTAGCTGAAAGTTCATTAGTTCAAAGCCATCCAGACATGCCTTGGAAGACAGGTCTGGTGATCGGCTTCTAAAAGGTCACAGCCTTGAGTATCTATGGAGCTGTTCTTCACTGCATATATGGTATCTCCACAAGTGGGAATTGACTCAATGGCAACAAATAACACAAAAATATCACCTTTTATTTTATGTACAATCTCTTGATTGTTAAATGTGGGCAATACATTCCACTTCTTTTTAAAACGTCAAAATAAAACAAAGCCTATTCATGGCAGGATGGGACTTCTGTTCAATACCCACTCAGTGAAAGCAAATTATAGCAAATGACTATATGGAAAATGATGTCAGGTGACAATCATAATCATACATTGCATCTTGGAAGATGAAGCACTCTGTATTTTGTTAATTGTATTATCTGAAAACTAGCCATAATGTGTGTAGTACAACTAATCTAAAACAGATGAGTGTCTCTTTGAACATGGGAATTGAACTCAGCTGAACCCAGACACCTGGCTTCCAAGTTGCAGTTCAGAAGGAAGTCTGTGGTAGTTAAGTTTTTATGTCAACTTGGCTGGGCTTGATTTTGAGTGTCTGGGCAGTTGATGGTAGTCATACCCCATGATGAGAGTGGCAATCAACTCCATAGTGGGATCTACCACAAGCAGCTGAATAGCTCCTTTAGGAATGTGGTCTGCTTCCCATATATAAGAAATAGCTTCAGGTATGGTCTCTAGCTTATGACATGCTTGAACCCTGAATGTAGCAGTGTCATTGTTTACCACCCTACCATGCTCTGCCAACCTTGGGACTTTCAATGGCCTTGAATTAATGAACTGCCATGTGGTTTGGTAACATCATGACTGTGCCTCTCTACTTGTCAACCTTGGGCTTGTCAGCCTCAGCAGCCAGCAGCTGAGTGAAGAAAAGCCTCTAGCTTGAGTGGGCCAGGAGTAGGAGGCAGAGCTGAAACCCAAGGTTGAGGGGCTTTTACCAAGCCCCTAGAGCCTAGTTCTTTGAACTCAGACTTAAAACCTCCAAACTGTAAGAGAATAAACTCCTATTTCTTCAAGCCATCCCATGTGTGGTATCTTCTGTTAGAGCAGCACTAGATAACCAAAACAAGGTCTAAACCTAAAAGGAAGTGATCATCCCTCAAAGGAGGTCTGGTGGCATAATGGTTAAAGCATTTGGCTGCTAACCAAAAGGTCAGCAGCCACTTTGCAGGAGAAAGATGAGGCAGTCTGCTTCCATAAAAAAGGAGTAGTTCTATTCTGTCCAATAGGGTCACAATGAGTTGAAATTGACTTGATAGCAGTGGGTTTGTTTTTTGGTTAAGTGAGCAAAAAGTAGGTCAAAGGCCACTCACATACCCTGTTTACTGGCATACAACAACCTTAGGTATAGAGATCAGATAATGGGAGTAAGAGGCCAGGTATTTAATTTTCCTAAAGAAGCAAAGGCACTAGCAGTGATATTCAAGATATGATAAAAGAAAAATTTCCAGAGTTAAAGAAAACCAAAAACAAACACAAAATATTAAAAAAAAATCATCAGGATCTTTGAATATAAAAGAAAATTCATCCATAAATAGATGAACATTTTAAAAACAATATGTATAGGCTCATGTTTAAATTAACAACAAGATAATTCTATCAGCATCTGGTTAGAAATAACAACAGTTTCTCTCAAAGGAGCAAGGGTCAGGTTCATTATGATTCTCTTCTACATCAATAAAAGTCAGAATACTATGAAGCAATGTCTACGGCGGATTGAAAGAAGAGGTTTTTTTTACCTAAGAATTTCAAATGAAACCAAGTTTTCTATTAACAGGGAGAACAACAGAAAGACATATTCAGTTATGAAATATTTCAAAAATATACTATATATATATATATATAATTTCATGAAAAAATTCTTAAGACATAGTCCAACCTACTTAAAATGAAACAATTGAAAAACTAAAAAATGGGCAAGTCATCAAATAAAGTACTAGATGAAGTACCTGACTTGGACAAAATGTAGCAGCCACCAGAAAAAATCATTATATGAACTAATGAAAATAGACTTAGAAGTTCTCCATGGAACTTGTGGAATCTTCTAGTGAAACATTGGCACCCTGGTTTGTACAATGCTTTCTTTAAAACTTGGATGCTTGATTGCATGACTGCAGGCTAATTTAAAGAGTTCTATGTTGAAAATATAACTAGAATTGTGTTTTGATTTCTTTATCTGTGTCACGAGGATATTACTTACCCCAAGGTGTTATCAAGAAAAAATATATGGGAAAAATAGAGCTGAGTTGAGTACCTCACACAATATGCTAATTGAGGTTAAATGTTAATTGAATTGAAAATACCAAATGAACATTTCCATAGTATAAGAAGTCAACAATAGATAACTTGTTCAAATACAGAATGTGAGAGAACTGACTTACCAGCTCTGTCTGGGAAATAACCTCAAGCTGATCACAGTTACTTAAAACTGATTTGATTCCAGGAAGAAACCAATAAAGACTACAACAACAGAGAGAAATTGATAAATTTTACTGTGAGCTAGTAAAATCACCCCTAAACCCAGGTTTTCATAACGGGCAGTTGTGCTGTTGTTAGCTGCCATTGATTCAGCCCCCAATGCATTGACCCCATGCACAACAGAACAAAAATTTACCCAGTCTTGCACCATCCCCAAGATTGGCTACAGATTGGCCCACTGTGTTCCACAGCATCCTGGTGTATGTGAAGATTCCTCATGATCACGATTAATTGTTCTGGAATTCTCATTATTACCAGTTTTATCTGTAATTTGTTATGATCCACACAGATCATATACCTATACCCTATACCATGCCTTATTTATTGGAAGTGTGTTGTTCCATAAGGTTAAGGAAAAGTTTGAGGAAATGAAAGTTGTTAGGAAATATCCAGGTGTAGTTTTGTATGTTGTGATGCATAGAAGGGATGAAGTGACACGTGACAGCCCCTCACACCCTCCACCTTGCTTCTGACTACATCCTGGAATCCTGTGACAAAGAAAACACCATTCTCATTCCTGTTTCTTGGGATTATTGATGGTCACATAGTGATAAAAAACGACAAGCAAGAAGAGTAGCATGCCCAGCATGTTAGCAAAGATGGTGAGCTGCATGCCCATTGTCATCCTAATTAACCTTACTTGGCACAGATACTCACTGTGCAGAAGTTCAGGGTAGGAGCTACCCAGTAATTTTTAAGCAGGGTGTTTTTAGTTTCCCCTTCATCTTCTGTTTTTGATTTCTACTTTTATCTGAGAAGGTGCTTTGCAGTATTTTGATGTTTTAAAACTTATTGAGTTTTGAGAGTTCCGGTAAGATGGTGGAATAGACAGAAAGACTGCAAAGACCCTCTTCAACAAACAAAAGGGGAAGCAATTAATACAGACACAGAAGATAATCCTGGACCCCTGAGCCTTGAAGGGAAGGGTATAGAAGTGGACTAAACCCCAACAGCAGAAGAATTTGCATGGAAATACAAAAAAAGAGACACACAGAGCTGCGATCTGGCAGCGATCCTGAGCAATCCTGACGGCACAGAGAGCTTGGAGATTGCCGAGTGTTGGTAAGACCTAAGAATTAACCTAAAAATCAACCCTGCTAGCCAGGGTCTGCACAGAGGACTGCTCTGGTGGCTGGGGAATAAAAGACAAAGCAGCAGTGAAGAGGAAAGTGGGCTGAGCTGTGGACTTTTGCCTGTCTGGAAGATGCAGCCATTTTAACTGTTTACAAGTGGGTTGACCATTTTGGATATTTAAAGAGTTAGTGCTCTCCCAGATTCCAGGGACTTAAGAACATGTTCCACTTGCCAGTAACCACAAGAAGACTCTGGACCTGGACAAATGAAAAGGTGCGAAATTCCCCTTGTTACTCCTAAACTCCACACCCGCTTGGTGAATGGAGATGCAGTCATCCCCCACTCACACTCACCTTCTGGTCCTGCAGGAACTCCATCCCAGTCTGTGTGCTCAGATGGAGCCTGGGTGCCCTGCCCTGCCCTCCCCCAATTTTTTTCTGTGTTTTTCTTTTTCTCTTTCTTTTTTTATGGTTTTTAGTTTGCTTGTTTTTGTCTGTTTTAAAACTACTATTATAATTAATACTTTGTCCTTTTTACTATTATTCTTTATTCTTCCCTTCCAAGATCCTACTTTTCAGCTTTTTTTTTTTTTTTTTTTTTTCCCTGCTCCTGGTTGCAATTTTTTTTTTCTTTTCTTTCTTTTATTCTTGTGGTTAACCTCATTCCTTGTTTATATTTTTGCATTTTTCCCTTTTTTTTCCATTGTTTTCCTTTTCTACCTTTTTTCTCTTAGTGACCTATCCCCAGATATTACAGGTTCTATTGTTTTCTACTTCTACTTTTTCCCTTTTTTCTTTTTTTAGTTACTGTTCCTATATGACTAGATGGTGTATTTTTTTGTCCATGAGCTTTTAGTTTTTTGATTGTTATTCAATTGTAGTTTGTTTCTAACTGAGTGGGAGACAGCAACAATCACCATAAGACATAACCACACCCACATCTCATGTAACTTCACTTATTGAGTGAGAGCAACAACCTCCTCCACCAATGGGCCAATGATTAAAAAAACACCAAAAGATCATGAATCACTTTTGACTGCTCTTCAAAAACAGTTAACAGAGATCTAAATACAACAATGCTACAATATCTCAGAGACAAAAGACCATCACAGTCCACACAAAGAAGCAAGATAAAGTGGCAGAAACAAGGAAGCGGGATAAAGACCCACAACATATCGCTGAAGAAGAAGCAGCATTGGAACACTCTGATAAGGAATTCAAAAGAATTATCTTTAGGTATCTTCAAAGGATTGAGACAGAGACCAAAGAAAACACAGAAAACACCTTAGAAGAATTTGGGAAAAAAACACAAGAATAAAATGACAAAATGAATGAAACATTAGAAATGATTCTAAATCTACAGATAGAAATCCAGAAGATTAATACTAAATTGTCAGAATTAGCTACATAATGGAAGGGCAAAGGAGTAGAATTGAAGTGATGGAAAACAGAATTAATGAGATTGAGAATAAATATCTGAATACTTCTTTGAATATCTGAATTTTTCTTTGATCAATCAGAAAAAAAAAATCAAAACAAAATAAAGAAAGCCTAAGTTTCAGTAAGATACCATCAAAAGGAATAACCTATGTGCCATTGGAATTACAGAACAGGAAGAGAAAAATAAAACCACTGAGAAAATTGTCCAAGATTTGCTGGAGGAAAACTTCCCGAATATGAGGAAAGATGAGAATATATCCATTCAGGAAGTCCAACGAACACCAAACAGAATAGACCCCAAAAGAAAATCACCGAGACATATCATGATCAAGCTCACCAAATCCAAAGACAAAGACAGAATCCTGAAAGCTGCACGGGAAAAACAAAAAGTTACTTACAAAGGATAGCCAGTAAGAATAATCTCTGATGCCCCAGCAGAAACCATGAAAGCAAGAAAGCAATGGGATGGTATATATAAAACCCTGAAAAAGAAAAAATTTTAACCAAGAATTATATACCTGGCAAAATTGTCCCTTAATATGATCATGAAATTAGAAGATTTCCAGATAAGCAGAAACTAAGGGAATTTGTGAAAACCAGACCAACCTTACAAGAGATGCTAAAGAGAAACCTTTAAAAGAGAATCAAAAACAGCAAATGAGGCGGGGCAAGATGGTGGACTAGGCAGAAGGATTGCACAGACCCTCTTCAACAAAGAAAAGGGAAACCAATTAACACAGACACAGAAGATAATC
>NW_006921667.1:23354-25744 GCF_000298275.1 Orycteropus afer afer | reverse complement strand
TAGAAATACCATTTGACCCAGCCATTCCATTACTAGGTATATACCCTAAAGAAGTGAGAGCCATGACAAGAACAGATATATGCACACCAATGTTCAATGCAGCGCTATTTACAATAGCCAAAAATGGAAACAACCTAGGTGTCCATCATCTAAGGAATGGATAACCAAGATATGGAACATACACACAATGGAATACTATGCAACACTAAGAGTAAGGTAGAATCTACAAAACACCACATAACGTGGATGAACTTGGAGGACATTATGCTGAGTTATAAATGTCAATCACAAAAGGACAAATATTGTGTTAGTCTGTTATTGTAAAAGTCAAGGAAATATTTATCCATGGAAGGACATTTTCTTTGTTGGTTACCAGAGGTGGGAAGGGAGGGGAGGGAACACTGATAGATAGACAGAGATAAGTATTGATATGGGTAAAGAGAAGGGCAATGTACCAAATGTAAGTGACCAATATGATGGCATTGAGGAAGAGAAAAACATAGATAGGTACGTGGGAGGTACAGACAACAAAGTTGAACCCTTTTGCACATATAGTACTGCATTTCAGTGAAGGCAAATATGGGTATATGTGTGGATAGATGGGTGGACATGCTGTACTAGTAGGTATGTCTATGAAGCGAGGGTTGTACCCAAGAACATATATAGGGTTGGGAGACCATGGTCCTATAAGTTTATGTGTATGATCTGAATTCCCAGGTGTATAGTAGAGTTGAGAAGGGGCAAGGTTGTAGTCACTTCTTGGTCAAAGCTAGCTACCCAGAGAGAGTGATTAGTTGAACCATTGGCTCAGGACCATAGTTGCAGGGGATATCAAGCTCAATTGGCATAACATACTACACAAAACGTTGTTCCACCTCCTACTTTGGCAAGTAGCAACTGGGATCTTAAAAGCTTGCAAGATGCAACAATGGGTCTCTCCTCGTCCAGAGCAAAGGAGAATGAAGGAAACCAAAAATTCATGGAAATAATTAGTCCTAGAAACTGGTACACCATCTGGTTTGCAGCCTATACAACTATGAAACCAGAAGAACTAGATGGTACCCGCCTACCACTATCAACCACTTGGAAGGGGATCTATGTAGGAGATCCTGGATAGAGGGAGAACAATGTGCAACAAAGCTAAAAAACATTTGGAGAAAAGAAAAAGGGCGGGCAGGTTTGTTGCTCCAATAGAGCCTGGTGGAACCACTGAGACTATGGTCCCTAGCTGCCTTTCAGGTCTGGAATTGAACCCACACCTTTGGCTTCCAGCCAAATAAAAGACAGGCATATGAGTTGAACATTTACCTGAAGTAGTTACACTCCCTGGAGAGAACAATCATGGGAGAAAGAAGGGCTACTTATGCACAGGGAGACAGCTCAGGGGGCAGGAGGGCATGGGGGGATGGACACAGAGAAGAGGTAACTAATGGGAGGAAGTGGGAGGGGAGCTGGTGCACTGTGGTGAAATGTGGTCAATGTCATGAGACAAAGTGTATGTGAACTGCTGTATGGAAAGTGAATTTGCTCTGTAAATTTTCACCCAAATCACAATAAAAAATAAATAAATAAAAATAAAACAACTTATTGAATCTTACTTTGCGACCTAACAAATGGTCTATTCTTGAGAATGTTTCATATGCACTGAAAAAGAATGTGCATTGTGCTTCTGTTGGGTGGAATATTCTATATATATCTCTGAGTTCTAGTTGGTTGATTGTGTTGTTTAAATCTTCTCTGTCTTTGTTGAGTTTCTTTCTAGTTGTTTTGCCCTACACTGAAAGTGGTGTATTAAGCATCTTCTACTATTATTATGGGACCTCTGGTGGCATAATGCCTAAGGCATTTGCTAACCATAATGCTGGCGATTCAAACCCACCAGCCACTCCTCGGAGGGAAGGTTGGGCAATTTACTTCTGTAGTGATACTGTCTCAGAAACCCAAGGAGGGGTCACAATAAGCCAGGTCCAACTCGGTGGCAGTGAGTTTGTTTTTTGGTATTATAGCAGGAAAAAAAGAAAAAAACCTCACTGCAGTCGAGTCAGACCTGACTCATAGCGACACCTCCTTGGGTTTCTGTTTTGTCTTTTCAATAATTTTAATATTTTCTTGGTGTATTTTTGGGCTCTTTCACTGGGTGCATAGATACTTATTATGATTATGTCCTCTGGTTAGAGTTGCCCTTTAACCAAGATATAAAGTATTTTCTTGTCTTTTGTTCTTTCTACTTTTTGCCTTAATGCCTATTTATCAGAAAGTGGTAATGTCACTCCTCTTTTTTGGTTGCTATTTGGTTGATCGGACTATTCCTAAAGATGCACGGTAATGTACCAAACAGTGTCTCTTTGCTATTCATAAGGTTTTCCCTGGCCAATTCTTTCAGAAGTGGA
>NW_006921667.1:8353-22642 GCF_000298275.1 Orycteropus afer afer | reverse complement strand
CCTGGAGAAGGATGTCATGCTTGGTAGGGTGGAGGGTCGACGAAAGAGGGGGAGGCCTTCAACGAGATGGATTGATACAGTGGCTGCAATGGTGAGCTCAAGTATAGCAGGGATTGTGGGGCTGGCGCAGGATAGGGCAGTGTTTCGTTCTGCTGTGCATGGGGTTGCTATGAGTCAGAAATGACTCCACGGCACTTAACAACAACAACACAACATTTGCTTGATAAATGTTTTTCCATCCTTTGATTCTTATCTTATTTTTATCTTTGTGCCTAAGGTGTGTCTCTTGTAGACAATAAATTGATGAACCGTCGTTTCTTGTTCATTCTGCTACTCTTTGTCACTTGACTGGTGCATTCAAGCTATTCACATTCAGTGTAATTATTGATAGGTATGAATTATCTCCTATAATAATAATAATAATAATTATTATTATTATTATTATTTTGTGTGTGTATAGTTTTGATGGTTTCTTTGTTCAATATATTTTTTTGTGTTTAGTTTGTTGTTGTTGTTGTTCATGAGTTTTCTTATCATTTTGTTGCATTTATTGTGTGTTTACTGAGTCTTTATGACTTTCTTCTTTTTTATTTAGGTGAGATGGCTTATTAATTTTCTTTGAGGTTACCCTGTGATTTATTATTATCTTCCCAAGTTTAAAATAGTATGTTCTATCTTGATATCTTCTTTCCATCTGGAAGTTCTGTAATACACCATTTATTCCCACTTTTTGCTTTATATATAGTTATCTTAGTTTACAAATTGTCATCTCTGATTCCCTATATTCAGTCTTGCATTTTATTTCTGATACTTCCATATCTGGTTTGTTTTCTAGGTGATGTTATTGTGTGTCTCAATCTCTGGTTGTTTTCTGCCATTGTTGGTTGTCTGTTTGAAAGTCCATTTACCATTTCATGTAAGGTTTTTTTTTTCTCAAATTCTCTTAATTTCTGTTTATTGGGAAATGTACTAATTTCTCCATCATATTTGAGGGACAATTTTGCTGGATATATAATTCTAGGTTGGTAAATTTTTTTTTTTCCTTCAAGGTTTTATATGCCACCTCATTTCTTTCTTGCCTATATGGTTTCTGCTGAGATATCAGAACTTAGTTTTATTTTTCTAATTGATAAGTAACTTTTCATCTTTCCTGAGCTGCTTTCAGTTTCAGTATTCTTTCTTTGTCTTTGGTTTTAGAAAGTTTGATTATGATATGTATTGGTGATTTTCTTTTGGAGTCTATCTTGTTTGGGGTTCATTGAGATTTCTTGAATGCGTAGCTTTTTGTCTTTCATCATATTGGGGAAGTTTTCTTCCAATAAAGTTTTGACAATTTTCTCAGTGTTTTTCTTTGTGTCTTCCTGGTCTGGAATGATGATCACATGTAAGTTATTCCTTTTCATAGTGTTCACATAATTCTTAGGCTTTATTTATTTCTTTTCACTTTTTTTTTCCTGATTGCTCTTCTGTCAGACTAATATTAATATATTTTGTCTTCTATCTTGTTAATTCTGTCTCCCATTGATTCAATTCTACTCTTTTTTCTATCTAATCCATTGTGTGTTTCTGTAATTTTAGTATTAATCTTATGGGTTTTATTTGCTGTTTTTGTGTGGTTTCTAATTTTCCTCTGATTTTGTTGATTTTTTCTTGTATTTTTAAAAGAATTCTACTAATATTTTTATTGTGTTTTCCTTGTTTTTTTTCTGAAGTTTTCTTAAACTTTCTCAATCTATTGACAGTACCTAAATATTATTCTTTTATATTTCTTTTCAGTAGTTTCAATAACATTTCTTTCCTCAGAAGATTTTCTGGCCCTGTGGTTTAGTCATATTCTTGACCCATTTTTTCTTTTTTTTTTTTTTTTTCTTTTTTGCTGTGTGTGTGTATTTCAAGTTGTCTGCTGTCTCTGAGACAATGCACTGTTATTTAATTAATTTGTTGATCATATGTTTGTTTGCTTCACCCTGATTTTTTCTTTTGTTTTAATATATCTAGGCAACAAGGTAAGCATGCTACTCTGATCACTAGTTTGTAGCATTGGGATGCTCATCACCTGTGTCTGGGTGAATTTGGTAATCAGTGGAAGTAAGGAGTGAGTCTATGATCCATGATAATGCAGAGTAGGTGAGGATAGACAAGGTGGGTGCTGGCTGCCATCTGTCATTGATCTGTGGTACTGTTTTAATCTGGAAGATGATGGGGTGGCAAGTGTGGTGGGTATTGCTCGTAAGGGTTACTCTTTCCCAACTCTCTAATTGCTGATTACTGATATGAGTGTTGATGCAGTCTTGGGTGAGTGGAGCCCATTATCTCTCTGGTTTTGCTCTGATTGGAATGATTTCTGCAATAATTCAAAATAGCTGTGTTGTGGTAGTAGACAGTTTATTGCTCCTTGTTAAATTTTAAGTCAGTCTCTTTCTCACATCAGTATTTGATCTACTTCTTTACCCTTTCCTTTGAAACTCTTGGTTCCAGGACTGTCATCCCTATCTGTTTCACTTTGTTTCTTGAGTTCTTCTTCATACAGAGTCTGGAAAGTGTATCTGCCTAGTCCTCCATCTTGGATCCTCCTGTTGTTCCAAAGGGTTTGCATTGGTTGATTTTCAGGAGTAGGTCACTTGACCTTTCTTCCTAGTCCACCTGAGTCTAGAAGCACTGCTGAAATCTGTTCCATACCATAATGAGTGACACACAAGCTGCCACTGACAGAGGGGTGGTAGCTACACATAAGGTTCATTGGCCAAGAATCAAACTTTTATCTCTATGGTGCAGTGAATTATTTGGAATGACTCTTTTAGCAATGGTCTTTGGGATTCCCATCAGATTACTAGGTGGAACTATGCAAATGTAATTCTTGTAGCCCACCAAGAGGATTGGATAGCTTGGTAGTAATGTAAATAAGGTACATGACACCCTTGTGGGAGTGGAACCATGGAAATAAGGTGTATAGAACCCTAATGTGGGGATTGGCTAGTCATTCTGCTAGCCTTAAAAGGATCCCTCCTAGAGGCAAAAGGGGAATTTTACTACCATCAAGACAAAGAAGCAGGAGTGAGTGTGTCCTTGGACCCAAATCCCTGTGCTGGGATGACAGAGAGTTAGCAGAAAATCAGCAGACACAGCAGAGAGATGGCAAAGTGACAGTGACAGCAGAATCAAGAGACTGGCTGGAGACAGAGCAGCTGGCTTGACAGCTCACAGAGCAAGAAAACTGAGTGCCTTTGGGCAGGAGGCTTGCTGGCAGAGTAGGGTGCATCTGAGTGTCCCAATTGGCAGAACTAAAAGAGCTTTGTAACTCTTGCTTGATAAGGGTAGTGGCCAGGCCAAAAGGGCAAGAGCCAAAGAGAGGTATGCCTGAAGGTGTGCCTGATTGAAGAAATGATTGAAGAATTATATCTTGAGTGTTATATATTATAACCTGAATTATAAATTGTTACTTCCCTAGTAAACCCTGTACTCATAGATATTTTCTGTGATTTCTGTGTGGCCATTGCAACAAATTCTCAACAGAGGAGTAAAAAGATTGGAGGATGGCAGCATGTCTGGCCTCACAGGAATTATATTTGGGCTGTTGTGTTGATCCTTCCCACTCCTCCTTGTGAAGTTAGAGGATGTCCCAGGATGTTGCCTGCATGTTGTTTTTGCAGTCTCTCACATGGAAGGTAAGAATTCTACTACTGAACCACAAATGACCTCAGAGATAACAATGACAGAGTTACAATGATGGTGCTTTTTGGCCTCACACATCCCCTATACCAGAAGTCCTAGATTTATGATCTAGGAATCTGCAGTGATGCTAAATCACCTTATGATAAGTAGAGAATAGTGTTCTCTAATTCGAAGAGCAGACAGATATAGGAAGTAGGTAGGCCATTACAGGAAGTGGTGGTTTTGGTTCCAAACTTAAAACTCAATGATAGAAGAAGGCAAGGGATATTCATTAAAAAAAAAAAAAAAAAAGGTTTTACTTTTAAATTTTTGTAACCTCATACATTTTTGATGGCAAGTTTATTCCATAACATGAAAATGCCATCTCCCCAGGAGACTGAACATGTCTTCGTCCTATAAATGTATCTGCCAAACACTCAAGCTGGTCTGGGGTTCAGGCCTGGCCCAGGCACAACGAAATTGTGGCAGTAATCTGATTTAGAAAATCTACTGAGGCCTCCAGTGCTGTTTAAACTTCTTTGAAATTTTGGTCTTGTAAATGAAAGAATAAAATTAATTTTGACATGCAGGCCTCAAACTGTAATCTCCTGGGTGAAGAGATTTACAACTTAATAGTATGGTAATTAAACATTCCTTGAGTCATCTGTGACTACTCCAATGGAAGTCTGGCCTATTTCTCCTTTGCATTCAGTATGTTCAGATTCTTCCAATAATCTGGAAGGCTTTCCTATAAAACCTGAGTCAAGGAATTCTGGGGCCCGGAAACATTCTGCCCAGACAGCTTTCAAACCAAATTTAGATGATTGTTTGTGACGTCTTTTAGGGATTATCCATACTCCTGGCCCTTCTATGCCTGGTCAAAGTTATGCATAGTCAAGTATAGCATTCCAGTTCATTTTGTGTTTGTTGTAATGCTTGAATGGATTTGCATGACATATGTATGCTAAGAAAGGTCCAGTTTGGGAAGAAGTACTCAAGCAGAAAACATTTAGATAATATTACTCTTCCCTTATGAGTTGCCAAGTACTTTACAAAAACTAACTTATTAATACATTCTCAAAGCAATCTATCAAAGCAAAAATAGAACAAACAGTGATGTTAGAAAGCTTGTGTGCAAATAGAGGGTTATAGTCTTAATTTGAACTCTGCATCACAGCTTTGCTCCAGAGGCACCATATTGTGAAGAAGAAAATATGGATTTATTAGCTATGCTATTAATCCATAGGCCAAACTCTTGTCCAGGAACTGCTATGCCTGTTAACCTTTTCCTTCCCACCCCAGGCCTTCTACCCAGATCCCTGATCCAAAGAACTATCAGTGGGGGAGGGGGGCAGAACCTCACAGCCATGGAGTTGTTTCTGACTCATAGCAATCCCCATTGGGTTTCCCAGGCTGTAAATCTTTATGGAAGTAGATCAACCCTTCTTCCTTCTGTGGAGCATTTGGTGGGTTTCTTGGAATAGGGCCATACAGAAGAATGCAGTAATTTTTATTTTATTACTTATCGCTGAAGCTGTGGCTTAGAGCTATTTTCCATTCATCAAGGTAATGATAGCCCTTCTGAATAAAAGATGATTTTTCTTCTCAAGGAAAAAATAAAAAAGCTCAAATGGAACATCAGAGTTAATTAGAGAAAGTGATATTGTAGCTTCTGACAGAAAAGACCTCATCAAATGCAATGTTAAGGGGGATCCAGAATCATGAAATCAGAACCATTTAGTTACAAATTGCTTTCTATTTCAGCTTTGCAAAGCTGAGCATGATCTGGAATTTTCCTAGGCTACAGTTCTGCCTGGGTTGTCAGAACTCTACCCGTGATGTCTAGATGCCTTTAGATATAAGTACTGTGGTGCTAAATATGGCTCCTTCCTGTAATTTTTCAGACCATAAGTTTAATTGAGAGATCTCTTGTTACATGAGGTCTTTAGTGCAAATAGTGCCAAATAGAACACTTAATCTCTGAAGTGGATACAAGTCATTAGTTTCTTGGGCTCCCAATTCAAATTCATCAATGCACAATGTTCCATGATAGGTACTGGTTGATTTTTGTTCACTTTAGATACTTGGGCTAGGTCCATTTTGATATTCAAAGTGATCAGAAAGATTGTAACACAGAGATATTTTTTCTTTGTTTTTGTTTTAATTGGTGAGGATTTGGGCACCACACAAAATAAAATACATTCTATTCATGTTTCAGGGTTCTTACTATTCATTCTTGGTTTGTTTCAAATCCCTCTCAGCATTCTTAGGTTTTCTCTGTCCAGTTGTCAGAAGTCCCTTCTCCTTCTCTTAGCTGCTGAAACTCTGGAAAGTGACATTGTACTTTGGATTAGGCCTCTATGGCTTCTATGGTGGTACTCTCTCTTGGGTGACATGACATCTATTCACATCTACTGGGACTTTCTAGGTCTGTCTCTTGGATCTGCTGCTGTGGCTTCCTATCAGCAGTCATATTGTACCACATACTTCTTGGTCTCTTAATTTCAGTGCTGACTATTTTCTTATGATTCACATTCTATTGAAAATCCTTCTAACAATCTTTTTGGAGTCCTATTTTCTTTGATTGTTATGTTTTATTTATTTATTTATTTATTTATTTATTTATCAGATCCATTGTAAACCATGGATAAGATCCATTACAAAACCAGATTTTGTAAACCAAAATAAGATCATGTAGTAATTGTTTGATATGTCTTATAAATCTCTTTTAACCCAAAAGCTGACACATTTTTTTCTATAAAAGAACAGATAATAAATATTTTTTTCTTTGTGAGCCATATGGTCTGTGTTGTGACTACTCAACCATTAAATGTAAGATAAAAAATACACTATAGACAATACATAAATTAAGGGACATGGTTATGTTCCTTCCAATAAAACTTTATTTACAGAAACAGGAGGCACCCAGACTTGAGCTGCAGGCCATAATTTGTTTCCACTTCTTCAATTTATGGGTGCTCTTTTCTAATTTTACCACATACAATCTATTTATTGAAGAAACAATACCACTAGTCTTGAATACATGTTGTTCTGTCCTGTATATTTCATGCAACTTGGTAGTTAAATCTAAAGGCTGGAACAGACTCAGACTTGACATTTTGTTAATAATAATTCAAAGATGGTGTTGTACCACTCCTCCAAAGGAATATGGGGCAATTTATTTCCATAGTGATACTGCCTCAGAAACGCAAAGAGAGTCACTATGAGTCAGATCTGACTCGATGGTATTGAGTTTTTTTTTGTTTTTTGGTTGTACAATACTGTCATCAGGTAATTTATATAAACTGTCTCATGGTGTTGGCAGCCACTAATAATCATTGCCTAGATCCCTTATTTTGTTGGAGTTTTTCAAAACAGTGCTTTTATGATTCTACTAATTCTCCTTTGTACATTAGCTAGAATATTTTCATAAATAGAAACTTTCCTGCATGAACTATTTCTTTATCTGAAGTTACTTTTTTTTTTTTTTTAAAATAAGAAAGGTAAAACGAGTGCTTGGTTATTACTCTTCATTAATAGTTTTTTTTTTCTTTGTTTTAATTTTTATTGTGATTTGAGTGAAAGTTTACAGAACAAATTCATTTTCCACACAGCATTTGTACACATTTTGTCTCATGAAATTGACTGCAATTCCCCACAATGTAACAGCTCTTTTCCCATCACTTCTGACATTCCTAAAATACTGCAAAGTGATGGACTGGACATAATGATGTGCCATACTCAAGGTTACACTATAGCTGGAATCTATAGAGATTTACAAGCCTTAAGGGAAGCCTTAAGGGAAGGAACAAGAAAGGAATTTTTAATGGATGTGAGAATCATTTGCTTGATTTTTCCAGTCAACACTCTTTTTCTAAAAATGCATTTTTGTAATATTTTTTGAAACACTTGAGAAAATACTTTCTTTTTTTTTTTTTTTTTGCTGTTTCTACCCATCGATGGAATGTGTTAATTGACCATACTGGAGTGTCTGTGAAAAGGCTATCAATAACACTCAGAAGTGCTCATCATGCTGCAGGTAAGCCAGTCAAAAAAGGTTAGTAAGTTTGTGGTGGTGATTGAAGATCTTTGTGATCCAAATGAAAATTTGGACTCAAGAGGAGCAGTGCAAGGTCTTTTGCCTGTTCTCCATGGTTTCACTTTTCTATGCTACCTGTACTTCTGGTGTGATGTATTTCAGGAAGTTTATCTTACCCAGCAGTACTACAAACTAAGAGCTTAACTCTTTAAAAGGTTGTGACAGAGCTAGAGGACTAAGACTTTTTTGAACCAGAAGCAGTCATCTATTGGAACATGCAATTGAACAAGTACTTTTCAAATCAGAAAAATATGGAATTGCAGTAAAGAGAAGAGTCAGGCTCAAGAGCAGGATGACAGGGGATGGGATGCAGCCAAGTAATTCTGCACTCTTTCTGCAAGAAGAAAATAAGAAGAACATAATGCTTAAGTACATTAGTCACTTTCATTCTGAACTCCAGATCACAGCAGGAGCCATCAAGCAAGTAGCAGTAATGTGTGAGGCTGTTTAAGCAAAAAGCCTCATATCTGCCAGTAAAAAAGAGTGAGAGGGAACTATTCCAAAGCTGAGCACTTTCTGTGATGAGCTATCTGAGAGTAAGTTTTGAGAGAAATACCAAGCTTGGAAGGAACCAAACTGCACCAGAGATTGATCTGGAAGAAGCTAAAGATTGGGCAACATTAGATGTTTTGAAATTCATAGCTGAATGGGACTTTGTAGAATCTCTCCCAAATCCTTTTTCTAAGCTTAAAATTATTTCTGATGATCTGTGTGTCTGTTGCTTCCTGTGAAAGAATATTTTAAAAGTTGAAACTTATAAAGAAATATTTGTGCTCTACCACAGTCAAGGCTTTCCAATCTTGTGATAGTATCAATTGTAAGTCAGTTGGCAAAAGATCGATTTCAATGAAATGATTCACAAGTTTGCAACTTTGTAGGCCAAGAAAGTTCTGATTTAGTCAAGATATTCACTGAATGCTGATGTTTATGTATTTGTTCTTGTTTATTTTATGGTATTGTTTCATTTATGAGTATACTTCCATATTCGTTTGTCTACAACTTCAACATTACTTAGGCTATTACTGATTATGAAAATTTAATCCATTAAAGTGTCTCATGAACCTGTAAAGTTTAACAATAAAATCAACATATTTTTTATATAGCTCTTAAACATCCTTACTTCAATTCCAATTTTTTTAACTGAATTTTAACTTTAACCACATGAAATTATGTACATGTAAATACATTTAGGTTGTATGTGTGATATTGGTGTGATATTGTGGGAGCTCTGGTGGCATAGTGCCTAAGGCTTTTGACTGCTAACCAGAAGCCATGCAGTTTACACCCACGAGCCACTCCTCAGAAGGAAGTTTGGGCAATCTACTTCTTCAGTGATACTGCCTCAGAACCCCAAGGAAGGGGTGCTATGTGTCAGATCCAACTTGATGGCAATTAGTTTGGTATGATACTGCAATTTAAAGATATAATCTTAATTTTGCTAGGTGTTTATGTCACTAGTATTGCATTACATTCTGTGATATAAGGCAATTATGATGAACAGGGCCCGAGGTAGGTGGACTGGGGCTTGTGGCTGCTTTTCCTTTGAGGGTGACTCTTTTTTTAAGGCCAGGGCCTGACATAGGCAGTTCAGGGCTTGGGAGCTGTTTTGTTTTTGGGAAGTTCTATTTTTAAGGCCATTGCTGGAGGTAGGCAGATGCAGAGGGTTTAGGAATAACTAAGAGAGACAAACTTGTCTGTCAGTTTGTCAATTTGTCATCCCGTGGTGGCTTATGTGTTGCTGTGAGGCTGGAGGCTATTCCACAGTGTTGTAAAATGCCAGCAGAGTTACCCATGATGGACAGGTTTCAGCAGAGCTTCCAGTTTCAGACAGACTCAGAAGGAAGAGGCCATCCACTTCTCAAACAACTGGCCAGTGAAAACTTTATGAATAGGAGTGAAATAGTGTCTAATATATTACTGGAAAACTTTATGGATAGCCCTAAAACATTGTCCATTATAGTTCCAGAATATGAGTCCATCAGGTTGGAAGACACTCAAAATTTGATTGGGGAAGAGTTGACTCCTGAGAGTAGAGATGACCTTAATGATATGGATAGCGTAAAGCTTTTGTGACCTCCATTGGCTAGTGTAGCATGACTCAAAATGAGTAGAAACAGATGTAAACATCCATTAATAATCAGAACATGGAATGTACAAAGTATGAATCTAAGAAAATCAGAAGTTGTCAAAAATGAAATGAAACACATAAAGATCAATATCCTAGGCAGTAGTGAGCTGAAATGGACTGGTTTTGGCCATTTTGAATCAGACAACTATATTGTCTACTATGCCAGGAATGACAAACTGAAGAGGAATGATGTGGCATTCATCATCACAAAGACTATTTCAAGATCTATCCTGAAGTACAATGCTGTTAGTGATAGGGTAATATCCATATTTCTACAAGAAATACTCATTAATACTACCATTATCCAAATTTATGCACCAACCACCAAGCCAAAGATAAGGAAATTGAAGATTTCTACCCACTTCTGCAGTCTGTAATTGACCAAACATGCGATCAAGATGTGTTCATTATCACTGGTGACTGGAATGTAGAAGCTGGAAACAAAGAAGCATTACCAGTAGTCAGAAAATAATGGCCTTGGTGATAGAAATGAGGCTGTAGATCACATGAGAGAATTTTGCAAGACCAATGACTTATTCATAGCAAAAACCATTTTTCAAAACATAAGCGATGACCATACATGTTAACTTCACCAGATGGAATACACAAGAATCAGATTGACTACATCTGTGGCAAGAAGCAATGGAGAAGTTCAATATCTTCAGCCAAAAGAAGGCTAGGAGCTGAATGTGGATCAGACTATCAACTGCTCATATGAACATTCAACTTGAAGTTAAAGACAATTAAAACAAGTCCACAAGAGCCAAAATATGACCTTGAATATAACCCTCCTGAATTTAGAGACCATTTAAAGAATAGATTTGATGAATTGAACACCAATGACCAAAAAACAGAGGAATTGTGGGATGACATCAAGAACATCATCCATGAAGAAAGTAAGAGGTCATTAAAAAGACCACAAAGGAATAAAAGACCAAAATGTATGTCAGAAGATTTTCTGAATTTTGCCCTTGAGCAGAGAGTAGCTAAAGCAAATGGAAGGAATGACAAGACAAAAAAGCTGAAAAGAAGATTTCAAAGAGCAGCTTGAGCAGGCAAAGCCAACTACCATAATGAAATGTGCAAATACCTGGAGTTGGAAAATCAAAAGGGAAGAACACGCTCAGCATTTCTCAAGTTGAAAGAACTGATGACAATATTTAAGCCTCAAATTTCAATATTGAAAGATCACATGGGCTATATGTTGAATGATACAGATACAAATGATATAGCAAATATCAAAAGAAGATGGAATGAATACACAAAGTCACTCTACTAAAAAGTATTGGTCGATGTTCATCCATTTCACGAGGTGGCATATAATAAAGAACCAATGGTATTGAAGGATGAAATCAAAGCTACAGTGAAGGAATTGGCAAAGAACAAAGCTCCAGGAATTGATAGAATACCTATTGAAATGTTTCATCAAATGGATGCCCCTCTAGAGGCACTCACTCAGTTATTCCAAGAGGTTTGGAAGACAGCGACCTGGCCAACGGACTGGAAGAGGTCCATATTAGTACCTATCCCAAAGGAAGGTGATTCCACAGAACATGGAAATTATTGGACAATATCATTAATATCACATGCATGTAAAATCTTACTGAAGAAAATTCAGAAATGGTTGCATGCAGCAATATATTGACAGGGAACTTCCAGAAATGCAAGCTGGATTCAGAAGAGGAGGTAGAAGGAGGGATATCTGTGCTGATGTCAGATAGATCTTAGCTGAAAGCAAAAAATACTTGAAAGTTTACTTATGTTTTATTGACTATGCAAAAGCATTTGATTGTGTGGATCATAACAAATTATAGATGACATTGAGAAGGATGGGAATTTCAGAACTCTTGATTGTACCCATGAGGAACCTGTACATGGATCAGGAGGCTGTCATTTGACCAGAACAAGGAGATACTTCAGGGTTCAAAATCAAGAAGAGAGTGTGTGAAGGTTGTTATACTTTCACCGTACTTATTCAACTTGTATGCTGACTAAATAATCCAAAAAGTGAGATGAAGATTAAAGACTACAGTCTGCAGTATGGATTTCACTCAATATAAATAAAACAAAAATCCTCTCAACTAGTCCAATAAAGAGCTTCACGGTGGGTGGAAAAAAGATTGAAGTTGTCAAGGATTTCAATTACTTGGCTCTACAATCAACACAAATGGAAGCAGTAGTCAAGACATCAGATGTCATATTGCATTTGGGAAAATCTGCTGCAAAAGATATTTTTCAAGTGTTGAAGAGCAAAGATGTCTCTTTGAAGGCTAAGGTGAGCTTAACCCAAGTCATTGTATTTTCAGTTGCCTATTATGCATGTGAGAACTGGACAATGAATAAGGAAGATAGAAGAGTTGATGCTTTTGAGTTGTGGTGTTAGAGAAAAATATTAAGAGTACCATGGTCTGCTTAAAGGTCAATCAAATCTGTCCTGGAGGAAGTGCAGCCAGAATTCTTGGAAATGGGAATGGCCAGACTTTGTCTCACCTACTTTGTTCATGGTTTTAGAAGGAACCATTACCTGGAGAAGGATATCATGCTTGGTAAAGTAGATGGTCAATGAAGAACAGGAAGGCCCTCAACAACATGGATTGGCTACAAAGATGAACTCAGGTATAGCAAGGATAATGAAGCTGGCACAGGACGAGGCTATGTTTTGTTCTGTTGTGCATAGGGTCACTATGAGTCAGAGATGTGTCTATGGCACCTAACTAAAACAACAATATGATTAACAAGTAACATTAGGACAAAAACTCTTTATAAGGATTCTGTATGGTCTGGCAGGAGGTCCATGGTTGGGTAAGGCAACATAAGTTACTACACTGGGTGATATCAACCCTAGTGATGCCACTGGCAAGAGATTCTGTCTTTGATATCTTATTGCTCTTGTTAGATATTTACAGGGACACACAAGACACTAGTTTTTCACCGGATATCAGAAAGAATTTTCTCAAAAAATACCTTGTGTGGTAGTTAGGGTAATGTGCTAAGTTGGCTGGACCTGATTTTGAGTGGCTGGACACCTGGATGTGCTTATTCCACATGATGAAACTGATAATTGACTCATGGTGAAATCTACTGGAGTGACTGGGTAGCTGTTTTAATGATGTGGTCTGCTTCCAGTATATAGGAAGGCAGCTTTGAGAAAGGTCTGTGAGCTTTCTGGCATGCTTAGACCCTCCATGAAGCCAAGTCTACATTCAGCAGCCTGTCATATTGTCTGCCAATCTTGAGACTGTTCCTGGACTTGAATTAGTGGCCTGCCATGTTGCTTGATACTTGTGAAAGATGGAGCTGTGTCAACTTGGCTGGACCACAATTCTGTGTGGTTTAAGCAGTTGTGATGTGGTTATTCTCATGATGACATCAGATGACTATGTTTTGAGTAGCCAATCCATTAAAAAGGAGTTTCCCTAGGGGTCTGGCCTGCTTCCAGTATATTATGGACATCCTGGGAAAAGAGACATTCTTCTGTGGATTGGGATTCTCTTGTGCTGCCTACAACTATCTGAGTGAACAATCAACTATTCGGCCTGGAGATCTTGAATTCATTATTTTTTGGAGTCAACAGCCAGTATACTACCTGCCAACCTTGAACTCCTCAGACCCTGCAGTCGCCAGAGTCGGAAAAAGCCTCCAACTTCACGTTTGATCCAAGAACTTTGGACTTGACAGTTTCTGTAAGTGTGTGAACCATTTTCCTAAGATAAATCTCTCTCTCCCTCCCTCTCTCTCTCTCTCTCTCTCTCTCTCTCCATATATATCCCTAGCTAGCTAGCTAGCTAAAGTTTTACTGGTTTTGTTTCTGCAGAGAACCCAGTCTAACACAATACTCTTGGGAGAGTGGAGCTTTATTTGTCAACCTTGGGTTTGTCAGAATCAGCAGCCAGAAGCTGCCTGAGTTAAGAGAAGTTTTCAGCTTCAATGGGCTGGAAGCAAGAGGCAGAGATGAAGTCCAATGTCAAGGGGCTTTTATCCACCCCCTAGAGCTTGGCACTTTGAACTCAGGCTTCTAGCCTCTTAAACTGTAGAAGAATAAATCCCTGTTCCTTAAAACCACCCAATTGTGGTATCTTCTATTAAAGCAGCGCTAGCACAATGATGTAGAGTAGCTCAATGAACAATAATTTGAGACACACTTTTTTTTTTAATTGTGATTTGGGTGAGGATTTACACGGTAAATTCACTTTCCATACAGCAGTTCACATATACTTTGTCTCATGACATTGACCACAGTTTACCACTATGCAACAGCTCCCCTCCAATTTCCTCCCCATAGTTACCTCTTCCCAGTGTCCATCACTCCATGGATTCCTGCCCCTTGAGCTGTCTCCCTGTGCATAAGCAGCCCTTCTTTCTCCCATGATTGTTCTCTCCAAGGAGAGTATCTACTTGAGGTAAATGTTCA
>NW_006921667.1:6768-7868 GCF_000298275.1 Orycteropus afer afer | reverse complement strand
AAAATCCCAGTCACAACTCGCCAAAGTAGGAGGTGGAACAATGTTTTATATAGTATGTTATGCCAATTGAGCTTGATGTCCTCTGAGACTATGGTCCCAAGCCAGCAGGTTCAACTACTCGGTCACTCTGGGTAGCTGGCTGTGACCAAGCAGTGACCACAACCTTGCCCCTTGTCAGCTTTACTATACACCTGGGAATATTGATCATTCACAGAAACTTATAGGACCATGGTCTGCCAACCCTATATATGTTCTTGGATACACTCCCCATTTTATAAACATACCTAATCGTTTAGCCTGTCCACCCATCTATCCACCCATATACCCATGTTTGCCTTCACTGACAACACAGTACTGTATGTGCAAAAGGGTTCATCTTTGTTGTCTGTACCTTCCATATACCTCTCTATGTCTTTCTCTTCCTCAACGCTGCCATATTGGTCACTCACATTTAGTACATTGCCCTTCTCTTCACCCAAATCAATACTTATCTCTATCTAACAGCATTCCCTTCCCTCCCCTCCCACCCCGGGTAACCAACAAAGAAAATTTCATTCTGTAGATAAACTTTTCTTTAACTTTTACAATAATGGACTAATATAATGTTTGTCCTTTTGTGATTGACTTATTTCAATCAGCATAATGTACTCCAAGTTCATCCACGTTCTGCGGTGTTTTGCAGATTCTACATTATTCTTTAGTGTTGCATAGTATTCGATTGTGTGTATGTACCATAGTTTGGTTATCCATTCCTCAATTGAAGGACACCTAGGATGTTTCCATCTTTTGGCTATTGTAAATAGTGCTGCATTAAACATTGGTGTGCATATATCTGTTCTTGTCATGGCTCTCACTTCTTTAGGGTATATACCTAGTAATGGAATGGCTGGGTCAAATGGTATTTCTTCCAACTTTTGAAAGAATCGCCATACTGCTTTCCACAATGGTTGTACCATTTTACAGTCCCACCAGGAGTGTATGAGAGTCCTAATCTCTCCACAACCTTGCCAATATTTGTTATTTTCTGTCTTGTTGAACTTTGCTACTAGTGCTGGAGCAAGATGGTATCTCATTGTTGTTTTGATTTGCATCTCTCTAAT
>NW_006921667.1:2815-3559 GCF_000298275.1 Orycteropus afer afer | reverse complement strand
TGCATCTTTGTTGAGTTTCTTTCCAGTTGTTCTATCTTTCAGTGAAAGTGGTGTATTAACATCTCCCACTATGACTGTGGAGTCATCTATTTGGCTTTTCAAATCATTTAAAGTCTAATTTATATACTTTGGGGCTCTTTCATTGGGTCCATAGATGTTTATTATGGTTATATCTTCCTGTTCAATTGATCCTTTAATCATTATATAATGTCCTTCCTTGTCTCGCATGGTGGTTTTTGTCTTAAATCAGTTTGATCAGAAATTAATATTGCTCCTCCTGCTCTCTTACAGTTGCCATTTGCTTGATATATCTTTTTACAAACTTTGATTTTTAGTCTATTTTTTTCTTTGTCTCTAAGGTGTGTCTTTTCAGACAGCATATTGATAGGTTTTGTTTTCTTATCTGATCTGCAAATCTCCATCCCTTCAGTGGTGCATTTAATCCATTAACATTCACTGTAATTATTGACAAGTATGAATTGGTTGCTGTCATGTAGGTATGTGTTTTTTCATTGTGTCCCTGGTTTCTTTGTTCCCTATTAATTTTTGTTCTGAGCTCATTATGTTTATGAATTGTGCTATCATTTCCATTCTAGCTGTTGTTTTTGTATTTGCTGAGTGTTTGTGCTTGTCCTCTTTTTTACTGTGATATAAATGTTTAACCTTTTTTTACTTGAGGTTACCCTATGATTTATAATTTTCTCCCCAAGTTTAGAACAGTCCATTCTATCTTATAACTCTCTT
>NW_006921667.1:0-634 GCF_000298275.1 Orycteropus afer afer | reverse complement strand
ACAATAGTTTGGTTATCCATTCCTCAGTTGAAGGACACCTAGGTTGTTTCCATCTTTTAGCTATTGTAAATGGTGCTGTGATGAACATCGGTATGCATATATCTGTTCTTGACATGGCTCTCACTTCTTTAGGGTATATACCTAGCAATGGAATACTGGGTCAAATGGTATTTCTAATTCCAACTTTTGAAGGAATCACCATACTGCTTTACACAATGGTTGTACCATTTTACAGTCCTACCAGCAGTTTATGAGAGTCCCAATCTCTCCACAACCTCACCAGCATTTGTTGTTTTCTGTCTTGGTGAACTTTGCTAGTAATGCTGGAGCAAGATGGTACCTTATTGTCATTTTGATTTGCATCTCTCTAATAGGTAATGATTGTGAGTATTTCTTTGTATGTTTGTTGGCTGCTCGAATATCCTCCTTAGTGAAGTGTCTATTCATGTCTTCTGCCCATTGTTAAATTGGATTCTTTGTCTTTTTGTTATTGAGGTGTTGGAGTTTTCTATAAATTCTAGAGATAAGTCCTTTGTCAGATATATTATTACCAATTTTTTTTTTTTCCAAATCTGTAGGTTCTCTTTTGACTCTTTTGGAGAAGTCTTTGGAAGCACATAAAAATTTAATTTTT
>NW_006921666.1:11427625-11429256 GCF_000298275.1 Orycteropus afer afer | reverse complement strand
AAGTGGGAGGGGAGCTGCTGCATTGTAAATTTTGGTCAATGACATGAGACAAAGTATATGTGAACTGCTGTATGAAAAGTGAATTTACTCTGTAAATCCTCACCCAAATCGTAATAAAAAATAAATAAATAAATAAAGTTGTCAGGATAACTCATGTTATAAAGATATGTGACATTACTTCCTACAATGTCTAAACTAGGCAAGATTATAGCTACCTCTGGATTTTGGAAATTAAAGGGTTTCTTTACTTCAGTGTTTATATGAGCTAATTATGAAGTGGGCAGCTTGCTTTGCTTTTTCAGCTTAAGTAGTGGAAAGACGGCAGAGCGTATGGGGAAAGTCTTGGTGGTTCTCCTACGATTTCATGAAGGCTCACTTGTGTGGTCAGTTAATCACATCAAAGAAGTTAGAAGGAATTGGAAGAATGAAAATTATTGAGGCTGTTAGAGAGCTTGAAACACAGACAAGAGCTGCAAAATTAATAGTACAGTCCATTCTTTTGAATGCAGGAGAGACTGAAGGTTGTTCTTACTGGATATTAATAATTCTTTCCAGTGCTGTCTCCTTTCAGAGATGACATTCCCCTTTGGCCAACTTTTACCCAAGTAGCTTCTCCCTTCGACCATAGAAGAGGAAGGCTATTTAACAGAGTGATAGCATTTCTTCTCCATCAGTCCATCCTTCCTTCATCACTTCCCCCTCTCCTTCTCCTCCTTCTCTCTCTCTCTATCCCTCTATTTCTCCTTCTCCCCCCTCCTTCTCTCCCTCTTTCTTTCCATTGTTTCTTTTTTTCTCTCCAGAAATGCTTGTCCTCCTAAGTTCAAAGAAGGGAAGTTGACAAACTCACCCCTTTAGAAAATAATTAATTCTAAGGACCTGTACTGTTTAGATTGAAGCAGGTAAGGTTCAAACCATGTTGATATGACCACACTGACTTACGCTTGAAAAGTACCTTCTTTGATTATTCTAGGTAAAATAGTCACATCTCCTATCATATTTATCACTATCTGAAGCTCTTATTTTTTTATTTAAGAGTTGGTTGTCTATCTCTCCTACTAGAATGTAAGCTCACTGAGGGAAATGGCTTTATCTTATTCATGGAAATATTCTTACTTAATTTCCTTGTGCATTTTACATAGTGGGCAATCAATCAACATTTGTTGAATGCATGAATAAGTGAATAAATCAGGTGCAATCCAATAACAAGTAAGTAAGCAGTTAGTGAAAACCAGTTGCTATCAATTTGATTCTGACTCATAGTGACCACATGAGTGTCAGAGTAGAAATATGATCCATATGGTTTTCAATGGCTGATTTTTTGGATATAGGTCACCAGGCCATTTTTTTAAGACTTCTCTGAGTGGATTCAAATCTCCCACCTTTCAGTTAATAGGTGATTGTATTAACCATTTACACTACCCAGCAACTAAGCAGATAATAGGGTGCTTGGATTGTTTCATTTAGTAATCTTCTATCCAAGAAATATTTAGGTATATATGCCAGGCAGGGAACTGTTTCAAGTGCTGAGGAGCAAGGATATCTCCTTGGGGACTAAGGTGTGCCTGACACAAGCCATGATATTTCCATTCGCCTCGTATGCATGTGAGAGCTGGACAATGAATAAGGAAGAA
>NW_006921666.1:11416085-11417445 GCF_000298275.1 Orycteropus afer afer | reverse complement strand
CTATTTTGGTCATGTTGTAAGAAGGGACCATTCCCTGGAGAAGGATGTCATGCTTGGTAGGGTGGAGAGTCAACAAAAGAGGGGGAGGCCTTCAAGGAGATGGATTGACACAGTGGCTGCAATGATGGGCTCAAGTATAGCAGGGATTGTGGGGCTGGCGCAGGATCAGGCAATGTTTCGTTCTGCTGTGCATGTGGTCGCTATGAGTCAGAAACGACTCGATGGCACTGAACAACAACAACAACAAAACAATAGCAATGAAGGAGATGATAATGTGATTCATAAACAAAATGAGCTCTGCACAATAAATTATATGGAACAAAGAAATCAGCAACACCATGAAAAAACACATAACAAAATGACATCAATAAATTCATACTTGTTGATAATTACACTGAATGTCAATGGATTAAATGCACCACTCAAGAGATGGAGAGTTGCAGACTGAATAAGAAAACATGGTCTATAAATATGGGTTATGTACAAGAGACTCACCTTAGACACAAAGACAAAATTAGACTAAAAATCAAAGGTTGGAAAAAGATATATCAAGCAAACAGCAATCAAAAAAGGGCAGGAGTGGCGATATTAACTTCTGATAAAATAGACTTTAAGACAAAAACCACCATAAGGGACAAGGAAGGACAGTATGTAATGATTAAAGGACCCATTGAACAAGAGGACATAATCATAATAAATATCTATGCAACCAATGATAGAGCCCCAAAATACATAAACCAGACTTTAACAGAATTGGAAAGACAAATGGATGATTCCACAGTCATAGTAAGAGATTTTAATACACCACTTTCAATAAAAGATAGAACAACTGGAAAGAAACTCCACAAAGAAGTTAGAAGAACTAAACAATATGATCAACCAACTTGATGTTACAGACATTTACAGAGCACTTCACCTAACAACAGCACAATATACAGTCTTTTCCAGTGCACATGGAACATTATCCAGGATTGACCATATGTTAGGTCACAAAGCAAGCCTCAATAAATTTAAAAACATTGAAATACTGCAAAGTGTCTTCTTAGATCACAATGCTGTAAAATTAGAAATCAACACTAGAAAGATGAACAGAAAAAGAGCAATCTCATGGAAACCGAATAACACTTTCCTTAAAAATGACTGGGTAATAAAAGAAATAAAAAATGAAATTAAAAAAATTCCTTGAATCAAATGAGAATGAAAACACATTATCAAAATCTTTGGGACACAGCAAAAGCAGTGATCAGAGGACAATTTATAGCAATAAATGCACACATCAAAAAAGAAGAAAGAGCCAAAATCAACACCTTAAAGCGACATCTCCAATAATTAGAAAAAGAGCAGCAAAAAAAAAAAAAAA
>NW_006921666.1:11412980-11415985 GCF_000298275.1 Orycteropus afer afer | reverse complement strand
AGGGTGGAGGGTCAACGAAAGAGGGGGAGGCCTTCAACGAGATGGATTGACATGGTGGCTGCAATGATGAGCTCAAGTATAGCAGGGATTGTGGAGCTGGCGCGGGATCGGGCAGTGTTTCGTTCTGCTGTGCATGGGGTCGCTATGAGTCGGAAACGACTCGACGGCACTTAACAACAACAACAACATGTCGGGCAGTGTGCTAGGCACTGAGGATAAGGCATAATACAATAGCAATATGGTCCCTGTCTTTATGAAGCTAAGAGTCTAGTCGAAAATGCAAGCATTAAACAAGTAATTTCAGTGTGCTGCCTTTTTGTGGGGAAGAGATTTCTTCTAGTTTGTTTTGCAGTTAAACAATTGAGGTAGAACTTGAAGGTTCCTGGGTACAACTTGACGAACTTTTGAAAGAAGCCTAGGGCTTCTGATGGGGCTTATCAATTAGAGATTACTTTTGGCTATAAATAATGGAGCCCTGACTATAGAAGCTTAATCAAGTTGGGATTTATTTGTCCTTATTACAAGCAAGCTGGAGAGGCACTCTGAGGCTAGTACAGTGGCTCCGTGGTGTCATCAATGTTTCATGACTTTTCTGTCTTCCTGCTCTGCCATTCCAAACATCACATTTTACTTCTTGTGGTTACAAAATGTCTGTCCCTCTCTGTCAAATTTGCATTTCATTCAATAAGAAGGAGAAGAAAATGACAAGGTGGAAGAGTTTGTGATTATATAGTATTGAGAAATCAACATTTTTCTTAAAATTCTCATAAGATGTCTTCCCAAACTGTGCTATATAAATACCTCTAGATGTAGGGATGCCTTTGAATTATGGTGTTGGTGAAGAATACTGAATATACTATGGGCTGCCAGAAGAACAAACAAATCTATCTTGGAAGAAGTACAGAAGTGAGGATGGTGAGACTTTGCCTCTTGTACTTTGGACATGTTATCGAGAGGGACCAGTCCCTGGAGAAGGACATCATATTTGGTGAAGTAGAGTGTTAGCAAAAAAGAGGAAGACCTTCAAAGAAATGGTTCAGCACAGTGGCTTCAATGATGAACTCAAATGTAGCAATGATTGTGAGGATAGCACAGGACTGGGCAGTGTTTCATTCTGTTGTACACAGGGTCACTATGAGTTGGAATCAATTCAATGACACCTAACAACAACAACAACAACAGATGCAAGGAGGCTGGGAAAACATACACTGGGCTAAAGCTATATTGTAGAAAAAAGAGTGGCTAATCATACCCCATTTTGTGATACTGTGGTGGCTTGCATGTTGTTATGATGCTGGGAGTATGCCACCAGTATTTCAAATACCAGTAGGGTCACAATGTGGTCAGGTTTCAGTGCAGCTTTTAGACTAAGAATAAGAAGAAAGGCTTGCTGAACTACTTCTGAAAATAAGCCAATGAAAACCTGTGAATCATAGCAAAATATTGTCCAATATAGCGCTTGAAGATGAGCCCATCTGTTGGAAGACACTCAAAAACGTATGTGTGATTGTGAAGATGGTGCAGGACCAGGCAACATTTGCTCCATTGTACATGGGTCACTAACTTGACACCAATTTATTGGAGTCAACCTGACGACAACAAAGAACAACGATCAGCTAGTAACTAGCACAGCCTTCCACAGAGCACCTGTTTCTTCCTAAACTTATTTGGATAGACTGAACTGCCCTGACTGTGGACTGTTATTGTTGTTATTGTTCGGTACTGTTGAGTCAGCTCTGACCCATAGCGACCCTGTGTACAACAGAACAAAACACTACCTGGTCCTGTGCCAGCCTCACAATCCTTGATATACCTGAGCTCTTTTTTGAAGCCACTGTGTCAATCCATCTCGTTAAGGGCTTCCCCTTTTTCACTGACCCTCCACTTTACCGATTATGATATCTTTCTCCAGGATTTATAAGGTTTTCACTGGCCAATTATTTGAGAAGTGGTGGCCCCCTCCTTCTTCCAAGTCTGTCTTAGTCTGGAAACTCTGCTGAAACCTGTCTACCTTGGTTGACCCTACTGGTATGTGAAATACTGATGCCTTCAGCCTCATGGCAACATGCAAGACACCACATTGTGACAAACTGAGAGATAAATGATGGGACTATAGTGACTATAAACTCTGTGCGTCACATCGTAGAACACATCTTCAGATTGCTGGGGTTTTAGCAGTGACAACAGACTCCAGCATCAGCAGCAAAAGCAGTGGCATGGGTAAACTGAGGCATATTTTGGCTTGATGACAGCAGGGTTCTAGAGCAACTAGGATCTGATGTGTTATGTTAAATAGGGGACAAGTTCGACTGCTATACTAGAAGAGACCCCCCCATAACAGTGGCTTGAACAAGGTGGAAATTTATTCCCACATGTGTAATATTCCAGCAGTAAGCTGTCCAGCTCTGTCCAAGCAGCTCTGTCATCTTCAACTTGTGCTTTCCTTCTCAGGACAAGAAGCTTCTCCAGTTTTCTTCATCATTCAGCCAGCAAAATAATTGGCATCCGGCCAAACAATAGGTCTAAGGAAGTATGTGCAAATTCCTTTAACAACAATCCCTGGAAGTGGCACACACTTCCCTTCTGCTCATATCCCACTGGCCAGAATATATTTGGATGCCTACATGCAAGAGATGCTGGGAATGCAATCTTCAGTGGGGTAGTCATGTGTCCCACTAGAACCATATTACGATGTAAGAAGAGGAGAATGGATTTTTTTTAAAATTTTTATTGTGATTTAGAGAGCTCTGGCGGCATAGTGCCTAAGGCATTTGACTGCTAACCAGAAGGCTGGAGCTTTGAACCCACCAGCCACTCCTCAGAAGAAAGACTGGGCAATCTACTTCCATAAAGATTTACTGCCTTGGAAACCCAAAGGGGGTTGCTATGAGTCAGAATTTGCTCGATGGCAGTGAGCTTGGCTTATACCTTCCTTAAATTTCAAGCAACCCATGTTTCATTTTATAGCTCAAAAGCTTGCAAGTGGCCATCTAGATGCAATGATG
>NW_006921666.1:11406564-11408645 GCF_000298275.1 Orycteropus afer afer | reverse complement strand
AAAAAATCAACAAGATTAGAAACTGGTTCTTTGAAAAGATTAGTAAAATTGACAAACCACTGGCAAACTTAACAAAGGAAAACAAAGAGAAGATGCAAATAACACAAATAAAAATTGAAGGGGTGATGTCACAACAGAACCAGTGAAATAAAAAGAATATCAGGATACTATGAAGAACTATAAGTCAGCAAATTTGAAAACCTAAAAGAAATGGACAGATTTCTAGAAACACACTACTTACCTAAACTAATACAGACCGAGGTAGAAAATTTGAACATACCCAAAAGAAGAAATTGAACAGGTCATCAAAAAATCACCAACAAAATAAAAGTCCTGGCCCTGATTGTTTCACTGGAGAATTCTATCAATCATTCAGAGAAGAACTGACACCAATCCTACTCAGACTATTCCAGAACATAGAAAAGCATAGAATCCTTCCAAATTCATTTTATAAAGTAAACATAACCCTGATACCCAAACCAAGTAAAGACACCACTAAAAAGGAAAACTACAGACCAATATCCCTCATGAATAAAGATGCAAAAATCTTCAACAAAATCCTAGCCAATAGACTCTAACAACATATTAAAAAATAATACATCATGACCAGGTGAGATTCATACCAGGTATGCAAAGATGGTTCAACATTAGAAAAACAATCAACATAATCCATCACATAAATAAAATAAAGGAAAAAAATCACATGATCATATCAATTGATACAGAAACTGCATTTGATAAAATCTAACATGCATTTTTGATTATAAAAACTCTCAGAAAAATAGGAATAGAAGGCAAATTCCTCAACATAATAAAGGGCATATATGCAAAACCAACAGCCAACATGATAGGATCCAGGTAAGGGGTGGGAGGCAAGGCTAGGCCCCAGCCCCATAGAGCCAGGAAAGGCAGGGAGCAGAATGGCCGGGGAACACAAAGTGGCAGGTTCCAGGTAGGAATTAGGTAAAGGGAGGGCATAGAGGTTTCCAACAGCTAAGGGAGACAAACCTGTCAGTCAGTTTGTCATCCTGTGGGGCTTGTACGTTGCTGTAAGGCTTGAGGCTGTGCCACCAGTGTTTCAGATGCAACAGAGATGCACATGGTGCACAGGTTTCAATGCAGCTTGTAGACTAAGACAGACTAGGAAGAAGGAAGAGGCCATACACTTCTCAAAAATTGGCCAGGGAAAACCTTTTGAATAGCAGAGAAACACTGTCTGATACATTACTGGGCAACTTTATGAATAGCTTGGAAACATTGTCTGATACAGTGCAAGAAGACAAGCCCTTTGGGTTGGAAAGTACTCAAAATTGGACTGGGGAAGAGCTGCCTCATCAGAGTAGAACCAACCTTAATGATAGGGATAAAGTAAAGCTTTCAGGACCTCCATGTACTGACGTGACACGACTCAAATTGAGGAGAAACAGCTGCAAAAATCCATTAATGATTGGAACCTGGAATGTACGAAGTATAAATCTAGGAAAATTGGAAGTTGTCAAAAATGAGATGGAACACAAAGATTGATATCCTAGGCATTAGTGAGCTGAAATGGACCAGTTTTGGCCATTTTGAATCAGATAACCATGCAATCTACTATGGTGGGAATGACAAATAGAAGAGGAATGGCATGGCATCCATCATCACAAAGAATGTTTCAAGATCTGTCCTGAAGTGCAATGCTGTCAGTGATATATCCATATGTCCACAAGGAAGACCCGTTAATACTACTATTATTCAAATTTATACACCAATCACCAAAGCCAAAGATGAGGGTATTGAAGATTTTTATCAACTTCTGTAGTCTGAAATTGACCAAACATACAATCAAGATGTGTTAATTATCACTGGTGATTGGCATGCAAAGGTTGGAAACAAAGAAGAATCACCAGTACTTGGAAAATTCGGCATTGGTGACAGAAACAACACTGGAGATCACATGATAGAATTTTGCAAGAGCAACAACTTATTCATTGCAAATACCTTTTTTCAACAACACAAATGGCAGCTATACACGTGGATTTTGCCAGATGGAGTACACAGGAATCAGATTGCCTACATCTATGACAAGAGGAGATGGAAAA
>NW_006921666.1:11405119-11406157 GCF_000298275.1 Orycteropus afer afer | reverse complement strand
AAGCTGCACTGAAGGAATTGGAAAATTAAAAAAAAAAAGACCCCAGTTGCTACTCACCAAAGTAGAATGTAGAATAATGTTTTTGTGTAGTATGTTATGCCAATTGAGCTTGATGTCAGAAGGGGAGAATGGATCTTATCAGGCAACAACAATCTCTCATACCTGTTGTAAAGTCCTCCAGGCTCAAAGGGTTATCCTGATTCCATTAGTGATACAAGAATGTCTAGGTCTGAAATTCTGTACATTAGTCAGTTGTGGAGTATATAAGAGGAGGGAGATCTCAGAAAGAAAGGTAGGCTTTCCATAAAATGGGCAGAGGGAAGCTCAAGTATTGAACTCTGAGATACTAATGGGAAGCTGTTAGCTGTAATTTATACTATGAGGTAGAATTTCAAGTCTCAATAAAAAAATGTGATGATTAATAAAGGATACTTATTTTAGCCTCTATAAAAAAGACTGAGGCAAGGATTAAGGTGTTAACACTTTTTTGGGAGGTGTAAGCCCAGGATAGGGAGAGTTAAGGAAAAAGGGAAGCAAGGAAGCTAGAAAGCAAGGTAATGCAATGTATTATCACACAAGGGACACAGAAGTTTGCTTATCTCCATTTCCTTTCCCATTGATCAAGGCTCACCCCATAGGACGCAAATCCTCCATCCCTTCTAGGTTAAATCAGCTGATGTCTCAACAGCTACTCAGACTAGCCAGATCCCACACTGTGCACTGGGGTGGTTTATCTTAGTCCATAAATAGAGGAGGGATGGCCAGGTACAGATGGGACACTGATCAAGAGAGAAGAAGGAACTGGTCTAGAAAATTTGGCAAGGTGCGTAAGCTTTCTGTCCTAAAGAGAGGGACATACAGGATGGGAACAATAAGGTCCAGGGAGATCTACTCTGGTCTAAAGGGTCAACTGGGCTGCGTCAACATATCTTCTACATTATGCCTAAAAAGGAGCTCTGGTAGCATAGTGGCTAAGGCACTTGACTGCTAACCAGAAGGCTGGCGGTTCAAACCCACCAGCCACTCCTCGAAAGGAAG
>NW_006921666.1:11403358-11404496 GCF_000298275.1 Orycteropus afer afer | reverse complement strand
AAAGAACTAACAGGTCTGTTCTGGAGGAAGTGCAACTGGAATTCCCCTTGGAAGTGAGAATGGCCAGACTTTGTCTCACGTACTTTGGTCATGTTGTCAGAAGTGATCATTCCCTGGAGAAGGATGCATGCTTGGTAGGGTGGAGGGTTGACGAAAGAGGGGAAGGCCCTCAATGAGATGGACTGACATGGTGGCAGTGGCGATGGGTCAAGTATAGCAAGAATCATGGAGCTGGGTCTGGACCAGGCGGTGTTTCATTCTGCTATGCATAGGGTTGCTATGAGTCAGAGATGACTCGATGGCAACTAACAACATCAACAGCCAACATTATTCTCAATGGAGAGAGACTGAAACCGTTTCCCTTGAGAACAAGAACAAGACAACGATGCCCTCTCTATCTCTACTTCTATTCAACATTGTACTGGAAGTCCTAGTAAGGGCAATAAGGCAAGAAAGGGAAATCAAAGGCATCCATATAGGTAAGGTAGAAGTAAAACTATCCCGATTTGCAAATGATATGATCTTATACATAGGAAACCCAAGAAACTCAGCAAGAAAATTATTGGAACTTATTGAAAGATTTAGCATAGAGGCAGGATACAAGATCAACATACAAAAATCAGTTGGATTTCTCTACACCAGCAAAAGTGTCTCTGAAAAGGAAATAAGGAAATCTGTTTCATTTACAACAGCTACCAAAAAGATAAAATATTCGGAATTAATCTTACCAGGAACGCAAAAGACCTATACAAAGAAAACTGTAAAACACTACTTCAAGAAACTATAAGAGATCTACATAAATGGAAGAACATATGATGATCATGGATTGGAAGATTAAACGTTGTGAAAATGTCATTACTACCCAAAGCAATTTGTACATTCAATGCAATCCCGATCCAGATTCCACCAACATTCTTTAAAGACATGGAAAAAACAATCACTAATATTTTATGGAAAGGAAAGAGACCTCAAATAAGCAAAGCACTACTTAAGAAAAGGAACGTAGGCGGTCTCACACACTCAGATCTCAAAACCTGCTATAAAGCCACAGTTGTCAAAACAGCCTGGTATTTGTACAACGACAGACACATAGACCAATGGAACAGAATTGAGAACCCAGAAATAGATCCATCTGCCT